>NC_061118.1:90502520-90517180 GCF_002878395.1 Capsicum annuum | reverse complement strand
TGGTATTGGTGTTGGTAGTGGTGTTGGTGGTAGTGGTATTAGTATTTATGGTATTGGTGTTGGTGTTGGTGGTGTTGGTGGTCTTGGTGGTGGTATTAGTATTAGTGGAATTGGTGTTGGTTATATTGGCAGTGTTGGTATTGGTGGCATTGGTGGTGGTGGTGGTGGTGGTCTTGGTGGTGGTAGTGGTGGTGGTCTTGGTGTTGGTTACATTGGCAGTATTGGTATTGGTGATAGTGGTAGTGGTGGTGGAGATGGTGGTAGTGTGTTGGTGGTCCATCTGTTGCAACAGGTGGAACATCTGTTGAGAGATATTAAAATTGGTCTTCAAACATATTCCCCATCAGTTGCAACAAATATTTCAGTTGTTGCCATAAAACAAACTAGTAGCAAGACTGTCTTGATGTCATCCATCATGTCATTCATCTGTTGCAACAGGTTATGCATCTGTCGTATCTGATGATTCATCTGTTCCTACTGATGTATTATCTGTTGGAATTTTTTTTGTAATGTGGCATATAAAATTTATTAAAATTTGTCTTACCTTTTTAAAAATTTATGTAGACATCAATTGTAATGTATTTTTTGTTTTTCTGTTCTTTGTAGGTAAAAGATATCTCCCAAAAGAAAAGAAAGTGAAAGTGGATCAACTTCTGACCACCTAACAAAAAAGGCTAGAGTACAGATGGATTCGGAGGTGCTACCTAAACAATCTTAGTCAAGGAAAAGTAAAGCTGAGGAAAGAAATGAAAATGATATTGAGGGGGTGGAGAAGGGTCTGTAGAGGGTGGTGAGGAAAGTAAAAGTGGGGAGAAAGTAAAAAGTGAGAAAGAGGATGATGATCAAGATGATGATAATGCATCATTAATGGGACGTGAATTAAGATCTAAATCCCAGCATGATCCTGTCAAAACTATTAGTATTGATAGGTTTCAAGCTGAGATGCCGATAGATAACCCTGTAGATTTAACTGGAATACTATGAAGAAGTAAAAAAATAAACGAACTTTTTAAGAAGAGCTGCTATGGACACTTTCTTGAGCTTCTTGAGGACAACAATGCTTGTTTTAGAGGAAGCATGGTTTATGGTCTTCTCAAAGGCATGATCAAGTTGTGGGGATGATAAATATTTGAAGGAAAGGGGCAAAAAGATGGATGAAATCTGGTGTAACTATTATGGCATGACGATTTGTTTTGGGATGAAAGAGTTTGCCATAGTGACAGGCTTAAGATGTAATCGTCCAAAAGAGTCTTTCATCAAGGAACACCCCGCAAAAAAGTCCAAGGCAAGCAGGACAGCCAAACCACCACCATCAAATAAAGGCAACGCATTGCCAAGTGACCATCCACCAATACCAATAAATTCAAGAAAAAAATATATGGGTTGTTGGACATTGCTGGCCGTAACTACAGAGCTAGTATGTTGTTAGAAGATCTGAAGCATAAAACCATACAAAAGAAGTACAATGAGCAATTGTGCTTAGTTTGGTTTGCCCATTCTATTATATATACAAAAGACGTCAAAAAAGACATAGAAGATAATTTATTAGAGCTTGCTGAGAATTTTGAGAAATTCAACAATTATCCCTGGGGATATGACAGCTACAAGTTACTATCAAATATTTATTGACAATGCTATCCCCAAAGACGATCACATTATACGGCTTTTCTTGGACTTTCATGATAAATTTAATCACTATTTGTTTACTCTTCCATTAATTTATATTGAATAATTATTATGACTTTTTTGCTTGCTTCCTATTTACATTTTTTAGGCTTGGGCATTTGAAGTCATTCCTCCCGTCCGAAAGCAGGTCAAGGATTTCCCGAATAAGGTTTCTTATCCAAGGATCCATAAATGGTTGGCTGCAAAGAGAAACACAAGAATTAAGGAGGTTAATCTCTTTAACCCTCCGGATGATACAGTAAGTCTTCTTTAAAGTAAAATAATTTGAGTCAAAGAAAGATATTAAAATAGATAGGTCATCTATTATGACAGATGGGTTATCTGTTGTAATAGATTACCTGTCTACTAAAACTGGTACAACAGATAGGTAATCTGTTGCGACAGACAATTCATATTTTGCAACAGATTACCCATATGTTGCTTTAGTTCTCTGAGTCCTACTTAATAGATTACCCATCTACTGCAAATTATGCAACATATAGTTAATTTGTTGCCACATATAAATCATCTGTTGCGACAAAAAGATTATCTGTTACATAAATTGCCTGTGTTAAGATGTAACCCAACTGACTGCAAATTATTATATGATTTAAATGTATTTGTCTTTTTTATAGGTTGTGCATCCATGGATCGTGCCTACTAAGCAGGAGTTGGGGATGACTTCTTTTATTACTTTAGGTCTTATTGATATAATAGCAGACCCAGTGGTAGAGTTAATAAAGAAGGAATTGACTGGAGCAACTGCCATTAGAAGAGCAGTTAGGCAAGGTCAGCCTAATGTTGAGGCTCTTCATGACTAACCTACTGCAACAAATCCAGATGCTTTTGTTGTATCTAGTGGAGATGTTGATGTTGGTGGTACCATGTTGATGTTGATGTTGATGCCATTCGTGATGATGAGCATGTTGATGCTCAAGAAAAAATAAATATGTTTGAAATCACCCCTTACACAGGTCCCTCTCACCCTTACACCAGTCCCTCTCACCCTTACACCGGTCCCTCTCACGCTTACACCGATCCCTCTCACCCATCTTCACTCTTCTATTCTTATTACAAATGAAAAGAGTGTAAGGACATACATGATAAACTCTTTGAAAAAGTAGAGGTTATCGCTAAAGTTATCGAGGAATTAAAATCCAAGAGGGGTGCCATACCATCCAAGAAGGTGAGTGAACCATACACTCCTACAGTGGAGGTTAGAAAGAAGAAAAAAGAAATTAAACATATACACTCAGTTATGAAACCAAAGAAAATTGCAACTCCTCCTCCTCTAAAAGTTGTTGAAATTCAAGGACCATTGAAGGAGGTGAACTATATGTGGAACTTGATACCAAATAGAAGGTTGTTCTGTGAAGGCCCATAAAATCCAAGCAACGCCCAAAAAGCTTCACCATGAATACCTTTTCCCCTCCAAGAATTTAAGAATATGACAGATATGTATGTGTGGTATGTGGACACGGTAAGTTTACTTTTCCTAACCTAGCGTTCTATTCTACTCCATGAAGAAGATTCTACGTAATAGATGTGTCATCTATTGCAATAGCTATATATTCTAGTGCAACTGGTGGTGGTTCTGTTAACAGATTACCCATATGTTGCATAAGTTGCATTAGATGGGTAATCTGTTAACAGATTTAGAGAACTCTATGCAACAGATGATCCTATGTTGCATCTTTCCACTTTATTTTTCTTTTTAAAATTAAAATTACTAACCTATTTAAAAATTATCTTATTATAACACAGTATGTTGATGAAATTCTCTGCCTCATGAGGGGCAGGCAATTAGCTTACCCGGATGCTTATGATGTTGCCGATAGAATAATGGACCTCAACTTCTATAACCATTTCAAGGATAGGAACGATGAGCTCATTAAGCTAGTGTCAACTCTCGGTGGCCTGAGATTTGATTCGTTAGTTTCTGCGTTCGAATGGAATGAAGATATGATTAAATATGTTGAGAAAAGAGGTCATATCCACATGGAAAGGACTGGTCCAAAGCAAAAAATATTCTTGCAGTTATGAATGTGGAGGTAAAATATTTTCTGGCTCTTAAGATACTACTCAAGGATAGAATGATGAAGGTTTATAACTGCAACTTACCTGTCTTCGATGAGGCCGTCTTTTTTACCCACATGCAGCCACTGTTGAAGTTGTTCCCTAACTTGTTGCGGCAGAGTAAGCTGATAGATCATTTACCAAAGAAAGTGTTGATGAAGCAAATATGGAATTTCACCGGCCGAAACAAGGACATGAACCTTTCAAAAAATTAAATTGGTGTTGCGTGCAGGCCGTACACATTTGCACACATCGAATGTTTGTTGACTGACATAGAAACGGCCGATCCAATGACCTTTCTGTGTGACAACACTGTGGCAAACATGCAAGAGGTCTAGGCTTATGGGGTACTAACTAGATGTTTAGAGTCTGTGTGTAAAGAAGAAGATGTAGAAACACAAACACCATAACAATTTTTTATTTCAAGTCGCTTCACTTTACATGAAGTGACAATTTTTTATATTTGATGAAAATTGAATTTTTTATAACGCAATTGATTGTCTAACTGTTGTAACAGATAGTCTATTTTTTTAGACAGATAGTTTATCTGTTGCAATAGTTTGGTCATCTCTTGCATTATGCAAATGTTTATATCTAAGTCTATCTGTTGCAATAGATAGGTCATCTATTAGAACAAAACAAAAAATGTGAAGACCTATTTAATAATTTTTAACAGATGACCTACATATTCCAATATATGTCTAAATTTGTTTTATAAATCATCAGATATGTCGTATGTGCAATTAATAAGTTTATAGAAAAAATAAAATAAATCAAAGCCTTCAGAAATTAAATGAAATAAATCAACAAATAAATAAAATGTAAAAAAATAATTATGGGTGCAGATCTCAACAAATAAATCAATAATTTAAGTTTTGATGCCAACAATTCCTAAGGGAAGGTGAGGTTATTACTTTGATAGCTCGAGCTATAAAGATATACTCAATATGGATAAGTTGTTCTTCATTCGGTGCTATAGAATTCGGCTTTGGTCGTCGTGGATATTTAATATCGCTTGCGTACGGTTTATGCATTTTCGCTTCTTCGTATTTCCATATAAGAGTAGCATATTGTCAATGTTGTTCAGCAGTATCATCTACTGTGACATCCACCTGAAAATCCAGAATTATCAACGTTAATCACAGAGATACCAAAAATGGAAAAGGATAACTCATCTATTTTAGCAAATCAAACAGGTCTTCTTTATGTTTTAAATAGTCCCAAATAAATTATCTATCTTTCCATCTATTAGGACAAATTAAAACATGAGGAAGACTTGTATGATAACTTCCAATGGATGACCCATCTGTTACAACATATAACTCATCTGTTTGGAAAAACTAAAATAGTAGGAAGTCTTAACTTAATTTGTCCCAACAGATGACCCATCTGTTGTAGCAAATAGGTCATCTGTTGGTACAAATAAAACTGGTACAAAGAGTTGTTTGATTTGTTAAAACAGACGAGACATATGTTACAATAGACACTGCATCTGATGCAACAGGTTAGTCAACTGTTGCAACAACTGTATATATCTCTTTGATAATTTTCAACAGATGTGTCAACTATTGAAACAGATATGTATTTGTTTGTTAGTTGGAACAAATGTTATATATTCACCTTCTTCAGCTTATACTACTCTCAGATGGCCCTTGTACATTGCCCACTAGTGCAACACAAAAATAGAGGAGTTGTAATTTCACTTTTTAGATGCATGATAATGCCTTAAAAATTAATTTCCTTCTCCTTTTAGCCTTAATCTCTAATGGAGTGGATAGATATAAATCCTCTTTGATGAAATGAAACCCCTCTTAGATGTCAATTCCTTTATAGAAGAAGTTAATGCATTAATAGCATTAATCATTCCATTATGTTTCGTCTTGCAGTCTTGACATTTGCAAGCAGAACATTTTCGAGGAGGGAAAAAATCTGTATAACTAGTATGATCATACTCATAATAGTTTGTTGTTTCAAAAACTGTAAGAGGAGCATCATTAGCCCCAACAGCAGCACTACTTCCACCACTAACACCATCAACAATAACAAGCCCACCCTCTAAAATTATTTTTTTCTTGTGATGGTCGTTGCTCCAAATAATTCCTTTTTTATTCTGTCAATGACTTTAGGGTCCGATAAAGTTTGCATAGACTGTAAAGTAAGAATAAATGGTATCTTCAACCCTTGATTTGTCAGAACAAGCGACGGATGCTCAATCTAAAATAAATCAGTACATATATTAAATGATGATTAGATCATTCAAATAAATCATTAATTAAAATAAAAACTTAATTAGAATTAGACTTACTACTTCCTTCGAGGGATTGAAGAGATCAAGAAATTTTGCATTTTTATCAGTTTTGGCAGACAACCATCTCAGGATTCTTGAATATGAAACTTTTTCCTGGTAGTTCACTTGTTGTCTCAAATAAGGAATGACTTCAAATGTCCAAGCCTATAAAATAATGCCAGTAAATCAAAAGCATTATTCAATAAAATATAAATGAATCATAATAAAGGAAATATTTATCATGAAAGCCCATGGAAAACCATATAAGTTGACTGTCTTTGGTGTTAACGGAGTCAATAAATATTTCACAGTCATTTTAAAGCTTTTATAACCCCAAGGATAGCTTTTAAATACCTCAAGATTCTCGTAAAGCTTTATTAAACCAAGCAGTATGTTGTTGTTAACGTCTCTCGCCCAAAGAATATTATGTACAAACCAAACCAAGTATAATGATTGTTTGTGCTTCTTTAAAAGTCTTTTACCTTTCAACGTTTCTAACAAAAATTTTTAAAGCTTGGACCAACAAGGGACACCAAGTAATCACCATCACTTGACTTGACTTTGCCTTTTTTTAGTGTGCGGTGTGGTTTTTTGGGTTAAAATAGGTATAACTTGAGAAGGAAAAGGAGGGTAACATTTTAGTCCAGTAACTATGGCAAACTCTTTCCATCCAAAACAAACAAGCGTGCCACAGTAATTTATCCACACCTCATCCATCTTATCTTTATTTTCATACATAAACTTACACTTGAGAAGATTATATACCATTTTTATTTGAAAATGAGCATTGGTGTCCTTCGGCAAATCAAGATATTGCCCAAAGCAGCTTTCCCTAAAATAAGCATCCAATGCTTGTTCTCAGAGTATTTTTCAAAAGGCATCGAAAGATTTTCCCATGGCTGACATAACCACAAAATCATCAATTAAATCGGTGGCACCACCGTACTGTATTCTCACATAATAGCTATTAATTCTGAAGGTTTTAATCAACTCTTTTGTGGAAGGGCTATTAGCATTTGGATAATCTCTTTTGAAACATTCTTCATCCCCATGTTCATTATCTTCTGCTTCTGATTGAGATATCGCTTGTAAAGCAAGATCATAGAGTGGTGGATGTAGCCTAGCTGCTTCACTTGTTCCTTTACTTGGATTTGATTCGATTTCTTTTCTTTTTGGGGCTATATTATCTAAAAATAATAGGAAAATAATAAAGATTATAATTGATTAATGCATCGTTAAAAAAAGAATAACAGTAAATCTAACATGTACGACAGTAAACTAACAGTTTTAATATAACACACATCTGTTGCGCCAGGTAGATTATCCGTTGCAATATATAAATAACCTATTAGACCGAATGAGAAATCATTTAGAAACAATAAAAACAAATCACTTATCTGTTGAAACAGATGATTAGTCTGTGCAACAGATCAAATATCTGTTTTAACATATGAGTGATCTGTTAGAACTGTTATCAACTGTCAATATTGTCTAGATTTCTTCCTACAGAAGGATCGTCTATCGCAACAGATGAATGATCTGTTGGAAAAAATCAAGTCTTGAACATGTCCTATTAGAATAGTTGATAGGACTTTATCCAACAGATGATTCATCTGTTACATTAGATGGTTAATACGATGGTAAATCTGTTGCATTAGATTTTTATCCTATGGTTCCTTTGTTGCATCAGATGGTAAATTTGTTACATCAGATGGTTAATTTATTGCATCAGATGGTTAATTTATTGCATCAGATTTTTAATCCAATGGTTCCTCTATTGCATCAAATGGTAAATTGATTGCACTAGATGGATAATTCGTTACATCAGATGGTTAATACATTGTATTAGACTTTTAATCTGATGGTTTTTCTGTTGAAACAGATGGTAAATTTATTGCATCATATGATTAATCTATTGCATCAGATGGTTAATCTGTTACAAAAAAATAGTAGCAAGATTTTATTCAATAGAATAACATCTATATCACGATTAAATATCAAATACATTATTTTTAGCAAGAACAAGAACAAATCAACCCAGCAACGGGCACAACGCCAAAAACACCAACATTGTTGTTTTATTTGTACAAACACAAACAATAAAAATCAAACTTCAAAAAATGCAAGAAACAACAAAAAATCAAATTCCACTCCGAAAAGAAAAGAGAAGAAATACCAAAAATTAAGATTTTCTTCAAACCGCATTTCAAATTAAAGAAACAAATATTGAAATTGTTAACCAATACTAGAAGAGAAGTTGGCTTAAGTTCCTCTTTTTCTTCAAAACTAAAAAGCCATAATTTCTTACCTGTGAAAAAAGAAAAGGAACGATGAAGAACTTAAAGTTGTTATGGTCGGAGAGCAAGGTTGTCACGTTGATTGATGGTTGAAAGTCGAAAAGGAACTTAAAGCCCAACTATTTATCTTCTTAGGTTGAAGTCATCCGGGATTGAAGGGAAAAATTTGAAGAACTGTTGGTTGGGAGAAGTTGAGAGAAATTATAGAGAGAGAGAGGGGTGAGACGGTTGATTTAGAGAGGAGAGGGGTATGGATTGATTTGTATTTTTAAAAAGATTAGAAAGTTTTAAAAATAGTAATCAAGTTCACAATTAACTTAATCAAGTGTCTTAATTATGTTTGACCCTTTAAGTTGGTCCATGTCACCAATCCTTCATTCAAGACTTAAATGGCACATTTCCTTCAATTTCTCTTGATACAATATATTACTCTTTGTGATTGAATTAGTAACTCAATTTTATTAGTTTTTTCGTAGATATATTTTTAGATAAAAAAAATTTTCTTCACTTTTTAGATTGTATTGTTAGAAGCGATATGGAAAAAACATTTAAATAAAGTATTCTCTAAGAGATAGAGGGGGTTTGGAGTATCATTAAAGGAGTTTGGGCTTGAAAAATTGTAGAAGATAGTGAGATGAAAAAATGAGAAAGAAGATGATAAAATTAAGTAAAATTTACTTAAATCCCGACAAGTTTACCATATTTACATATTATCCCAATTTTTTTCAAAATATCATAAAATCTCTCTTTTTATGATTTCAGACACATATAACGTAAACGAGATACATCTTATTAATTGACAGATTAGCTTAAATTAAGGATTGTAACGGTTAGTAAATCATTAAATTAGTGATTAACTCAATCAATCAACTAGATAACTAAAGAAAATCCACCAAAAAGGGCAATTAGTTAGTAATTACAATTTTGAACAAATTCATTTCCATAATCATTTTGCAAACTTATTCCGCATTATCTTCTTCTTCTTGTTTTCGAGGTTCTTGATTCTTTTTGAACTATTTTCAATGAACATTTTTGTATTATTACGTCATTTTGGTATTTGGATTAATGATGTCAAGTACGAGAGCTATAAGAGTGATGGCATCGTAGTATTTTTTCCTGCTAATTTTTTTTTCAACTATTTGCACTGAATATTTCTGTGTTATTACGTCATTCCGGGGTTTGGGTAGGTGATGTCAAGTACGAGAGCTATAAGAGTTAATTTTGGTCATTGTTGTAGAACTTGAAATCGACGAAACAAGGAAAAGATTTGAAGTCTGATACGTTGTTGATCAAAACTCATCTCCGTTGCTTATCCGTAATAATATGGTTGTAAAGCTATTCATTTCTCATAAAATATTGTATAAGTATCTATTATTTTAAATTCTTGTATCTTTTTTGGTTAATATGTATGTCATAGAATATTTTGATAGTATAGTATTAGTATGTCTATTTCTTTATTTTTATTAGTTGTATCGTTTTGTGATAATATGTATCTCATAAAATATTTGATTGTATTAAATTGTACCTTTTAAAAATTACAAAATTTTACATTTCTCACCAGATACATGTTGTATGATCACATGTTGTGTAGAAACATGTCTTTAAAATTAACATTTTGAGATACATAATTTATTCTATGTATCTGGCGCTTTTTTAACATATTTAATCGAGATACATAATTCATTCACTATAGCATAAAGAGATACATAATTTGGTTTATGCATTGCACATGATTAATTATTTATTTTATTTTTTAAATTGAATAGTTTATAAGAAATTTAAAAATGTATCTGACAATATTTTTAGTAATTGTTTTTCTTTTCAATTTTGTTGTGGTTTTTTTTACAGCTATGTCCTAAAATATTTTTCTGCAAATTGTGAATGAACTTTTAAGACGTCATGTCGAAAGAATTCAAAATTATTCAAAGTAAGAATGCTTCAGAACTTGAAATCGATGAAATAAGAAGGAAAATTGAAGCTCCACACATTGTTGATGAAAACTCATCTTCGTTGCTTATCCTAATGATATGGTCTAAAGTTTTACATAGAAGTAAAAAAAATATGTCCGATACAATTTTATTTTTTGAAAGAATGAAGAACTTGGAGCAGTTACAAATTAGGATTCTCAATAAATAATTCAAATAAAATAAAATTATTTTTTACTCAAATTGCTAAAAATAAAATAGTATATTTGGTGGATTTGATCCGTTATTGCTAGTCTCTGTTTTTTATCAATATAGGTAGTATTTGTGGTAAATTTTGATTTTAATCTAACATTGGTAATTTTGTCTTTTGGTTGATTGAAGTATTTTTGGTAAATTTTGATTTCTTTCATTATTGCTAATTTTGATTTTTGTTTAATGTAAATATTTCTTTTGGTAAATTGATTTTGGTCCATAATTGACTTGCATTATTTAAGGAAATGTTGAGTTTGAAATGTTATTTGACTTACTCTAACATTGCTAATTTTGGCTTTTGGTTAATTGAAGTAATTTTGGTAAATTTTGATTTCTTTCATTATTGCTAATTTTGATTTTTGTTTAATATGAATATTCCTTTTGGTAAAATTGATTTTGATCCGTAATTGACTTGCATTATTTAAGAAAATATTGAGTTTGAAATATTATTTCGCTTACTTTATATTTGCAGATAACATAATTTAAAAAGAAAAAAAATTCAAATATAACGTATTTCTTTATGAGATATTTTGTGCATCCCAATTCATGTGAAGATGTGTTTGTATAGCTCGAAATCAAAGAGAAAAAAATAAAAACAACAAGAGATACATACGGCTACGTTAACACAGAATCAGAGATACAGAATGTATAAAATGTATATGATATTTTACAGAATATGTATCTTTGGTATAAATAATTGAATAAAAAAAATATGAGAGATACATACAATACACCCTCGTACAAATATGTATCTTTAAGTTTACTAACATGTATCTTCGGTATGCTTATTTCAATAAAACTTAAAAAGCGAGAGATACATATAATTACATAAACGGAACATCATAGATACAAGATATTAAAAAAGTATCATGTATGTCTAAATATGTATCTCGGCCTAATATTGCCCAGATCTGAACATGCAAATACCTTTGAAAGCACTTTTCTGGAAATAACTCCAACAACTCTTCTTCTTTTAGCAGGAACTTTACCTCCAGAACTTTTAGATCCTCTTTTCTTAGAAACATGCACTTCTTTTTTCTTAACCTTTTTTGCATGTTTTTCACCCGATTTCTTCATCGTGGATGGATCGTTTTGGTGCTTGAATCTATTTTCATTAAAACCATCAGAATCTTGCTCAAAAATACCAGTAACAAAGTTTACAACTTCTTCATATTATTTGATATTGTCAAATTGAGAGATTCCAAGACTAAAAGATGGTACCGAATCTCTATTCATTATGTAAATTCAAATAATATAGACTGAAAAAAATCGATAATCAAAGAATTAATTAAACAATGTTACTGAAATAACACTTTGTAAAAAACGATATCAAAGTACTGATTTTTGATGAAATTATAAGATATGATAAGAAGATTGTGAATATGATTTTAGGGAGGAAATTTTACCTTAATTCAAAAGTTAAATTCGAGCAAGAAAATGGATGAAAACTACACCATAAATTCAGGCGTAGAATGGGGAGGAAACCGGCGATATATTTGGTAAAGTATAATCCGATTTTGAAAGTTTTTAATATGTATCTCAACTTTTAACTACACAAGGTAAAAGTAGTAAATGTTGGGATATTTAATATTTTTTAAAATAAATGAATTTTTAGTAGTTTTGTAACTTAAGTTTTTCTTTTATATGATTTTCCTAAAATTAAATGAAAATGGACTAAAATAACGTTGTCATGCGCCCAAAAGTACACTCACTTTGCCATGTTCGCGAAATGTGCCAAAGTGACATAGTTTATGACTACTTTAGGTGTTTAAAATGCACAACGTCCACTTTAGGTATCAAAGTGAAAGATCGTGCCAAGTTGAGGGATCTGTCGATGTATTTAGCCCAACTAAAATTATAAAGAGAGTCTAATATACTCGCTAATGGCATGACATACTGACTAATTAAAGGAGGACATGTGACATTTGAGTATAAAATAATAATTTAAAAATAAATTATAAGACAAAGAAAAGGGAAAAAATAGCCAAAAAAGAAATAAATTATATATATTTTTTAAACCCCACCACAACTACCCACCCCTCCATCCTTTCTTTCCACTTTTTCAACGACGATATCCACCCCTACTATTTTACTTCTTTTTTTCCTCTTTAAATTTCATTTAACTTTGATTCTCCATATATTTTTAAAATAATATACTCTTCCTTCTCAAATATTGAAGATGGGTCAAGTTAAGAATGGTGAAATCAATGGTGGTACCATGAATTTTGATGATGAATACTAAAATCGAGTGGTGGTAAAATTAACGGTGGTAGTGAATTCCATTATGGTGTGATGATTTTGGAGGATGTATGACAAATTTCATTAACCATTTTGATTAATTTAATTTTCGTCCTAAATTCTCTTTTATTGTTATAACGATTTCATCTAATAATTATGGCAGGTTTAAGAAAAGAATTTAGGGAGGAAAAGAGTATGAAAGAGTATTTTTTTCCGGCGAAATTTTGATGGGGATGATAAAAAAAAATTCCCCTCTATATTTTAATTTTTCAAGTTGGGTTCTTTCATGTTTCCATAAGGGTGAAAATCATTTTCACCCCCCAACTTTGCTTTAAAAATCAAACTCTCACTCAACATTGAACAATAATCATACTTCTCACTTTATTTTATGCAATGTGCATTTTACCCTTGTAATTTTAATTCTTTATTTATGTAATACCTCTTTATGTTATATATAATAAATATTTTTTAACCTGGGTATTTGTAGCATTTTATTTAAGTTTATAACATTATAAGTGAAATAAAACTTTTTATAAATTTGTCACAAAATTTAATGTTATTTTTTAAGATCGTTATTTCAATATTATATGTATTAAAGATTCGTTTGGTATGAGGTATAATTATAATAATTTGGGGATTACATACATGATTATTTTATCCTGCATATGGTTAGATGTATTAATTAATCTCAAAATTATTTATCACAATATTTCATACCACAGTGATGGGATAAGTTAGCACATATACATGCTGGTAGAACTTATTTTGAAATACCTAATCCCGCAATAACCTGTTTCCAACCAAGCCACCCCTAAGTGTGTATATATGTATGTACATGCATGCACGTATCTTTTTGTGTTTGATCACTCTCTTACTATATTTGTTTCATATTACTTGACTTTTGTTGACGTGACACAACCCTTTAAGAAAATTTATTTAGAGGTGAATTTTACTAAATTAGCTTTATTAATAATCCCTTGAAACTTTAAATTTGTCTATATTATTACTTTATGTAGTTATTTAATACTAAAGGTAGAAAAAATTATAATACAATTTCTTGATTTCATAAATTGAACAAGTAAATTAAAATAACTATTTATAGTATGAGGGTCAAGTGATAAGAAAAGATATTATCTATTGTCTATATAAATAAATAAGTGGTAATTGTCATTAATAAAGTATTACATAAATTATAATTAATCGAAATAAATATAATATTTAAAAATCCAACCTTATTTTTATTCATTATTTTATATTTTCTGTATTGAAATATGTTTATAAAATTAATATTACTTATTATTTTCACTTGTAAAATAAATATTAGAGGTTTGATTATCATTAATAAAATTAGTTTCCTTATTATGCTAATTTAATTTATTATAGTTATCATTAGCTTATATATTTAATTAGTATTTCTTACCTTTTTGCTCAGAAGATAATATTTGTATTTTTATAAAAAAATTTGTTACATGAATTTTTTTAAAAAAAATAAAAATATGATGATTTTAAAGAAGTAAAAAAAAAGTTGATGATGAGAGGGTACAGTAGGCATTTTAAAAATTCAGTTAGAATAAAGGGGAGGGTATGACTATTGTTAAAAGTTAAGGGGGGAGCTTAATTTTTAAGGCAAAGTTGGGGAAGAAAAATGTTTTTCACCCGTTTCTATAAAGTACTTCAAAATTAATGTGTGATGACTTTTCTTATTTTTTTCTTCCATGTTTTTGTAAGTTTCTAAAATTATAGGTAGTGATTTGGTGGATGATGATGGTGGCGGAAGGTGGAGTAGGTGGAGGAAGAGAGAGTGAAGAAGAAGAAGAAGTTTAAACTTTGAAAATCAAAAATTGTGACTTGAAATGAAGAAGCAGGGGCGGATTTACGGTAGTGGGTGGGGTTTCCCAGGACCCCCCACCTGTTACCGTA
>NC_061118.1:90471879-90499520 GCF_002878395.1 Capsicum annuum | reverse complement strand
ATTTATTTCTGTGTTGATATTTTCTAAGTTTTCTTCATTAATTACTTCTTGTTTTTCATTGATTTCTAAATTTTTTGTATTTGTTAACATTTCTGTATATGTTTCACTATCTTCTGAATCATAATTATCTGTCTCTTCAACATTTATATTATTTATTTCTAATTCCTTGTTTTTTATTTCTTTATTGTTTATTTCTAATTTTTCTTTAAACTGATTTATCTCGTTTAGTAATTTTTGTTCTTTATCTTTTTCTTCCTTTTCTTTTTGTCTTTGTTCATACAAATCTTTTAACATTTGTAGTTCTTTTTCTAATTCAGCAATCCTACTATTTTTAGTTTCTTTTATTTTTCGTATTTCTTCTGTAGTTTGTTGTTTTATTTTTTCTATTTCCTTTTTTCTATCTATTTCTTCATTTTCTCTTTCTATTTTTACCATAGCTGTCAATTTATCTTTTAATTTTAATTCTTCTTTTTCTATCATTAAATATAAATGTTCACCTATTTTCTTATATCTTCTTCCTAGATTAGAAAATACTATTTTTATTTTTAATCTTTCGTGATTTTCATATATTTTTTCATCTATTATAAATTCTTCTTTGTTCATTTTATTGTGAATAATTCATGTTGATATATATATATATTCTAAACTATCTATTTGTGATTCTAATTTTGATATTTCTTTTTTTTTTGTGTATTTATTGAGTTTTCACTAACTCCGGCAAATATATTATAATGTAGTCTTTCTATTCTTATTTTTAATTCTTTACGTTTTTCAGAAATAATTTGTTTTAATTCTTTGTATTTTTGTACTTTATTCATTTAAACCATATTTATAATATTTTGGTAGATATCTAAATCTGATTTTATGATAATTAGGTGGTATGTGTCTCATTTTTCTGGATTTTAAATGGATTATTAATTTTGCTTCAATACTAGATATTAAAAATATAAATGGTGCTTTGGTATTAGTCATCCATCAATATTGGAACTAACAACAAGACACAATTAAGAGGCAAAATGATAAAATTACATTACGAGTCATTATTTTCTTAATAGCTGTTTCATTCCAATTTAAGACGGATAAAATGAGCTGGAGGGAGTACTTTATTTTAAGCAGTGAAACTGGAAAGCTGTATTTTTTAATCTCATCATAATACTACACTCCTACTGATGTTAATTTTACAAATGTTAATTCATAGGTTGCATTTTCCTATTTCTATTGTGAGTCTTCTATGCTTTTTCCTATGTTTGCTTTAAAGAGCCTTTGCACTGATAACGTTTTCTTTGTTTGCTTCTAGATCTAGCATGAGCAATACCACTAAATTCACTATATAAATATATCTCAGAAAGAGGAAGAAGAATCCTATAGCGTACAGCCAATCTAATCATAGGAAGGAGAAAATGCCGATGCGAGTATTGAACATATTTCTCTCAACATAAAAAGTTTTTGAACAATATGTTGCATATAATTTTTCTTACGAGATATTATATATTGGGAAAAAAAAATCTATTTTAATTGAGCAATTTATGTAAGAATAATGAAAGTGTCAAAGGGAAGAACAATTATTTGGAAAAAGAATCAATCTATTTATTTTTAGAATTCACATGAGAATAAGTAAAAATCTATTTTATGAATTGAAAGGAGATATTATTCGATAAACTAGGAGAAAAT
Source organism: Capsicum annuum (assembly GCF_002878395.1). Classification (NCBI taxonomy): domain Eukaryota; kingdom Viridiplantae; phylum Streptophyta; class Magnoliopsida; order Solanales; family Solanaceae; genus Capsicum; species Capsicum annuum. The sequence goes on along the minus strand of NC_061118.1, from coordinate 90,497,849 downwards.
AAAGATCAATCAAGTAAGAGCAAAATAATTTAAAAAAATAATGAAAAAGAAAAAAAGTTAGAAGCTATCAAACAGAAACAGCAGACCTAGCAAGAAAGAGCAGAAATTAGTGTTGACATTGTTTCTTTCCAACTTCTTTACTTTATTATTAAGTATCTGTGAACACGAAGAAGAACATTTATACAACCTCTTAATTCTTGCTAAAACAATGATAATGAATATTCTAAATTTTATGTTTTTTTGTATTCCTCAGTTAATAACGAAAATATCACTCGTGTATTTATTATTAATTTAACTTGAAAAATTTAAAGGAGATGATTAGTTGTGGATACTATAGAGGCAATTATGAGATGAAAACGGTCAATCGGAGCAAACGGTGTAAAAAATTTTGGCCAGTTAAGAACTCCCACATCCAAAAAATGAAGGTGGCAGAAATGCGGATGTTGCGCTGGATGTGTGGACTGACTCGAGGGGATAGAGTTCGGAATGAGACTATCCGGGAGAAGGTTGGTGTGACTTCAGTGGAGTGTAAGATGCGGGAAGCACGATTGAGATGGTTCGGACACGTGAAGAGGAGGGGCATGGATGCCCCGGTCCGTAGGTGTGAGAGGCTAGCGTTGGATGATTTTAGGCGGGGTAAGGGTAGGCCGAAGAAGTACTGGGGTGAGGTGATTAGGCGGGACATGGAACAGTTACAGCTCACCGAGGACATGACCCTAGATAGGAAGGTCTGGAAGACGCGAATTACGGCAGAAGAGTAGGGCCAGATTGGGTCGCTAGTGTAGGGAATTACTTGGTGGGGTTTTTTTTATTTTTTATTCCCGTTATGATTCCGTATTCAGTGTTCCATGCTTATTACGAATCTGTGTGCTTTCCTCTGCTTTCCTCTGTTTTATATTCCTTATGGGTGCCGTATTTATGTTATGTCATCTGCTTCTGTGCTTTACTATGTGTTTGTGTGATATCTTGTGCCTTGAGCCGGGGGTCTTTCGGAAACAACCTTTCTACTTCATCAGAGGTAGAGGTATGGACTGCGTACATCTTACCCCCCCAGACCCCACTAAGTGGGAATACACTGGGTTTGTTGTTGTTGTTGTTGTTGTAATTACTAGAGTTGAGGATTGTAAAAATTTTCGAGTACTTATATACATGATTAAGCAGAAAGTATAATAATGAGTTATGATTTTGAATAAAATGAAAAAAAAAATTGTCTTTTGAAGTTCACAATGCAAACAATATGAGTGCTTACCTTATTAGTATCGTAATTGTTTCATTAGCTACGATGGAATTATTTATGGCAATTTTAATCGATATATTATTTCAATTTTTAGTTATTCACGCGCGAGTCAATTCAAATGATTTCTCTCCATATATTGAAACAATATATATATACACTTATAAATAAGAAAACAAAAGCGAACTTGAGTGTGTATATATATATATATATATATATATAAGAATCAATTATTATTAAAAAAAATAGTCAAACTTGAGTATCATCATTATCTTTTGTTACAAGATAGACAAATTCCTATCATTCATTTAGTAACCTCTTAAGAATCGAACTGAGAGCGTATAAGTACATTAAAATTTGTGTACAAATACAAAGCCTAAAGCTTAAATTTTTATTACCTTCAATAATGTACCTCTATCAAGATTAAGTATAAAGATTTTTGAAACGTTAAAATCACATAAAAACCAAGAACATATTATATGTGAAGGGAATATCGTTTTCAAACTTCAAACGTAACGGGGATAAAGTGGAATTGACTCTTCACACACACGTACTCTCTTTCTTTTGTCTCTTTTTAATATATGTCAACAAAAAATAATATTCATGTAATATCTATATCTAATAATTTAAAAATATATATATAAAAAATAAGTAGCAGATGAATGTACCTCCAAATTTTCATCTATTTTATTTCTGATAAATTTGAAGTTATTAATATGATCAAAAATCGCGCGAAACACGACCTATTTCACTAGTATATATATAAAGGAGGATTAGAGATATGCTGATGTGACATGTCTCAAAATTCAGCATTCCTATTTATCTAATTTCTGAGTTTTTTCAAATATAATTCCTTTTTTTAATTCAAATTGTAAATATCAACTACGTAAATGGGATAATAAATTGAGAAAGACAAAACGCATGCTAGGACTCCATTATGGATAATAACTGCTCCATTACATGTCAATATTAAACCTCCCTATTAATTAGAAAACTTAAAAGCTGCAGTAGTTTTGTATTTCAAGTAACTATTAGAGGGATAAAATTTCACAAACTGATTGTTACTCTTTGTTGAGCCATGAAATATACTAATGCTTCTTTCTAGTTTTTTAAGATTGAGATTTGATGCAAAGTGGTACTTCTCTGAGAATTTCACTGGACTGGAGCTAGAAGATGGAGGCGAACGTGGCACATCAGGTTGATATCATCTTTTATCTTGAATGGATCCTTCTGAAATATGCCCACTTGCATTTTAAAAAACACAACATTATACTGTATCTTGGTAAATGAATATTATTGATTGATTGTTTAATCAACCAATTGGTGCAGGTTTTCAGTGGGAGAAAAGGTTGTTGATGAATGAAATCATGACTGTGTCGGTAGATACAAGATCAGTAGTTTCAATGACTCTTGCTTTACTTGAAGACAGCGGTTAATATCGGGTTAATTATAGAACGGACGACCGTCTTGATTGGGGTCGCAATCAAGAATTAAAACCTTTCCCTAGGGTGGACCCATGTGTTAGGGTGGGGTTGCACGTGCACCCGTTAAGTTCGGTATATGTACATGTATATATCTTAAGAAACTATTATATAAATTATGTGCACCCCATTAAACATAAGTACACTCGCGTTGGTTCCAGTTGGTCTTTTCCACACTTGCAATTCAAGATTGAGTCCAACGGACAACATTATTTTGCTATTTTTTTGTTTTTAATGTTAACAAAAAAGTGGTAGTGGGGATTCGAACCTCTGACATCTTGTTTAGATACTTCAACCTTTACCACTAGACGCTTATGTCAAGATAATGGTGCACCCGCGCTCTTCAAATCTTGGGTTCGCCTCTGCCTTTCCCTGCAATCACTGGAAGGGAGCCTATCATTGTAACATCACCCAAGTTTTCATGAATAAAAGAATCATGGGTATATTCATCACATATTGAGTTACGCAAACTGTTGCATCCTTATGCAAGCTCAACAGACTTCGCACAACTGAAGGGACGGTAAGTTGTGTGTTATGCAAACAATATAGGAGAGATTCTATTTATGTGAACTAACTTTTTTTCTTCACTAGAGTTCATTGGCCATGTGCTACCTCTCAAATTTAACCCTTGACCATCGTATCACCATCTCACAAATCAAATTCATTCACACACACGCACATAGGGTTTGTTTAGTCGTCTTCTTTGTTAGATTTAATCTTTCTCGGATCAATTCTCAAGTAAGCTTTTTATTTCTTATTATAAGGTTCATAGATACATACCCATTTCTTGTGATGAATCTTAATCACTATAGTCTAATATTGTGTTTTAATGCATGTTATCCCATTCCCTAAAATTTCCAAATGTCATAATTGCTTGTGTGCGTCCTAAATTATTGACGACTTTGGTCTTTCTACGCTAGTGCGAGTGAAGTCAGTTTCTATTCTTGGTGATTTAAATTTGGTTGAGTGCATGGGCCTTTAAATTCTTAGGGTTGATTTTAATTGTGTCTACCTGAGTATACCTTATGTGTTAATTGATTTGTATTTATTTGTGCACAATGATTCTAAATTCATTCATCTTATGTGGCATGTCTTAGAGTTTTCCAATCCTATTTACTATTTTTTGTATCTTTTTGGCTATTTTTTAATTTTAAAAAATTAAAAATTCCTATTTACTATTTTTTGTATCTTTTTGGCTATTTTTTAATTTTAAAAAATTAAAAATTCATCTTAATATTATTCACAACATTAAAGATAGGAAAATTTAATAATGGTTTCATCATCAGTACATGCATACATGTAACAAAAAAATTTAGAAGTTGAAAAGTTAAAGAGTTAATTACATTTAATAATTTAACATACCACATTCATCTTACAATTGTACAAATACATTGAAAAATCATCCATACTATATAATAATAACAACTCCAACAATAAAGAAAGCCACAAGTTTACTGATAAATGCTAAACAATGGCTAAAATGACAATTATTATTAATGTATTCTTTCATTTTATGGTATAACCGAATACTTTTCCGTTTCAAAATAGTTGTATCTTTTAACTTAGCACTCTCCTTAAGAAAATATTTATTAGGTGTTTATTTTATCATTAGGTGTTTATTTGATCAAATTAACCTTATTAATTATATTTTGAAAATATAAATTTGAATAAATATACTCCTTCAGTTTTGGCTCTCTTTCTAAAAATATTTGTTTCAATTTAGTTGTTTCTTTTGATGAAATCAAGAGTATTTTGCTATATTCTCCCAATACTATCCTCAACATTAAATGACTAAACAAAGTATATTTATTCAAATTTATATTTTCAAAACATAATTAATAAAATTAATTTGGTAAAATAAATCCCTAATAAATGTTTTTTCTTAAGAGGAGTGCCAAGTCAAAAAGGGCCAACTATTTTGAAACAGAGGAAGTACTTTGTTTAATCATTTAATGTTGAGGATAGTATTGGAAGAACATAACAAAATACTCTTGATTTCATCAAAAGAGACAACTAAATTGAAACGAATATTTTTAGAAAGAAGATAAACTACGGGGAGTATATTCTATAAGAAAAATGTCTTGAAATATTAAACTTCATAGTGTTAGTCTTTAATTGTAAGCAATTTATTGTACAAACGTTTTGCAGTTATAATTTCTTTGATAATTTTCTGTGCATTCTCTTTATCTTCTAATTAAAGCAATCATTTATACTTCATTATTCCTTATTAACTCCCCCACCTAACTTTTCATTTCCTATGTACCTTTAAAGTGATCATGCAGTATAATTTTTCACTTATAAATAGAATTCATCTAGTATTGTTTCATCCCATTCGAATTTTATTTTAACGAGAAAATGGTTTCGTCCCCTTTAAAACTATTTCAAAGATTTAAGAAAATTTTAAAATAATTTTAAGAAAATTCATAGAGTCGTCACTTGATTTTTATAAAAAAAAATCAAGAAAAAACTTAAAAGAGTTTCGAAGGTTCAAAAATTGAAATAAACCTTTTAAACTAGAGAAAATGGGTAAGGGTTCAGTTAACGCCCTAAGAAAATTTTTAAGGCACTTAGGAGCGTCCGTTTAAAATGGTTTATCAAAAAGAACTAACTTGACTAACTAAAAGTGGATAGTTTTGCAAAGACTTACTTTTATAGAAAATATAAAATTATTTATTTAAACATTTAAAAAGGTATTTACGCAACGAGAAACATTCAAATTAGAATAAGCTAAGTCGTAGTTTTTTGAACTTAAAAGGAAAATGAATTTTGATTTTGCAAAAATAAGAAGATTATGAAATTATTTTCTTATTATTAATCTTTATAGAAAAGTTGATTTTGTATAGATAAAATATTAAGAGAGTATTTACTTCAAAGTGCTTCGCTAATTTTTGAAAAAAGTTGATTTTCAAAATAAATTAGTTTATTAGATTTTGAAGAAAATTTCTTTAATCTAAAATAAACCATTAATTATATGAACAAAACAAACAAAATACTTAATCTTTAAAAGACTTATTTTAAGAAAAAAAATTAAAAAAATTGAAGGAACCAATTTAATTCGTTTTAGACTATATAAATTAGGTGAAGGAATTATGAATTAAGATAAAATCAAGATAAAATAAAATGACAATGCATTAAGGGATTTGCCTAGATTAAATGATTAACATGTTAGTTAATACAAATAAACAATACAAGCTACAAAAATAATAGGAAAAAGGATAAAAATAACACCTAAAACTAAAATAATTCCACAAAACTAGCACCTAAATTTAAAAATCCAGTAAATAGTTATTAAGGGATGAGTACATCACAATTCGGTCCTTTCATTTTACGTACAGGACTGATTTTTTATTTTTAACAGGCCCGTATTTTTTTGCCTTCTTTCTTTTTCATTCTTTGTTTGCTTTGAGAAAGTAAGAGGAAACTGATAACTCCTTCCACTCTATGGATTGGAGGAAATTATTGTCATCCAAGATTTTGACTTTTCAGTATTCAATTTTGCTGACAATTAAATTTCAATTAAAGTACTCCAACTTCGTGACTTTGAGAAAATATTACGAGTCCATCTGTCATATTTATATATAATAATTATAGAGTTTCTATACATATACATATTCTATATAATAATTATAGCATTTTTATATACATTCTATACAATTTTTAACTACAATTATTATTTAGATACATATTTTGTACGACTCTATATGGTTTTTATATATATTCTAAAAAATGTATCAGTCTAATATAAAAGAGTATCAATTGAGTATATGGACACTGCAAGTGTATCAATGTAGTATAAAAGTGTATTAATGTGGTATAAAAGAGTATCAATTGAGTATAAGGACTGCATGTGCTTGGATAGAACTTGCTTTCTCTTTTTTAAAAGTGTATCAATATAGTATAAAAGTGTATCAATTGAGTATAGAGACTGCATATGCCCAATTGGGTCAAATGGCTAAAAAGTGGTACTCCCTTCGTTTAAAAAAGAATGACCTACTTTTCTTTTTAACCCGTTTCAAAAAGAATGACCCCTTTCCTTTTTTTGGCAATACTTTAATTTCAACTTTCCACATGACATGTTTATGATCATAAGATTAAAGGGCATTTTGGCATTTGACACTACTTGAATTTAAGGCCACAAGATTCAAAAGTCGTCTTTATTTTCTTAAATTTTGTGTCAAGTCAAAGTAGATCATTCTTTTTTAAACGGAGGAAGTATTACTTTAGTCGACTGGCTAAGCATGTCCACCTTTTCAATGTGGGCCGTTTTTTTTTAAAGGGTCATCTCATGTCCTTTCCCCAAAATAATATAAGGATTAAAATTGGGCCTGTAGTTAGCCCATCAAGAAAAACTGGCCATTTTTGGGCTTCAAATATGGACTTCAGTTCATTTTCCTGGATTGTATACCACAGGTATACCAGCTGCAAATCTCTTCACGTTTTACTATATATCACTGCATATACAACGTATATCAGCCGTATACTTGCTGGTACCAAGTATAAGAATATACCAACCACTTTTGACCTGTAAGGCTCGTGTATATGACGTATATCATTGTACACCAGCCTCTGGACAGATTCTGATGGAGTTTTTTGACTCGAGTAAGGATGGTTTTAATCCCGAGGAAATGCAAGGGTGGTGGAGTCCAGTTGTACTCACCAAGAAGCACATAAACAAGAGAGAAAAACAAAAAATTAGTAGCTATTCAAGTGCTCTTAACACATAACTAAAAAAAAAGGAGAAATACATATAACCATTTACTTAATGGTGTGATGAATGAAGGAAAAACATATCATAAAAAGGTTTTCAAAGTTATTTTGCTAAGTAATTCATATGACATGGATAAATCAACCAACTAAAATAGCTTTAAAAATGATTGAAGCTTGAAGAAACAAATATTGGTGAAAATTAAACTACTAAGTTCAAGCTTTCCATAAACCATAAATAACTTAAGGTCATAACATAATTCATGTATTATGTAATATCAACGACTTATGCATTTATCTTGGAATTTGCCGGCCTTAACAACATTGAAGTCTTAAAACAAAAATGGCACCCCGGTGAATCAATCATTGTTCATACATAGTAAAGGACAAGATTCATTTATTTTAAACCTCCACCAAACAACTAAATTTGCCACGACAACTTTCAAGTAAAATGAAATATATTTGAGATTTAACATGCATGATCATACAAGGCTACACAACATCAATATTGCGGATAAATTATTAGGACGAAGATAGGTCTTCGTATACTGTTATTTCAATCAAAACGAAACTCACTTGATATGAAGAAAAATTGTTAAGAATTTTTAGTCCAACACAGTCGAACCCCACATAAGTCATACGGAACCATTGTTATCCTGTATCAACTATTATTCACAGTCAAAGAATTAAATCTCTAGGCACCCGATTTCGAGATTTTATCAATTCAGAAAAAGTGTCTCACATTATTTTATTTACAAACAAATTTAAGATCTTAATTTCAGTCAAGAACACCACATATAATTTCAAACAACTCCAAACCACATAAAAGAAATCATATCCAGCAATACATAACAACAGTTATATTTAGGAGTACAAGTCTATCAGTCAAAAATTAAATCTATACGTACAACATGATCAACAAAAGCACAAGAGACACTATTAAAGATATGAATACACTGTGTAAAACTTAAATTCTATTCAATGTATAAGTTATTTGATAACGTGATAGTTGTTCTGAAATATTGAAGATCCTTTTTTAATCTTAATCTTGATGACATGCACCATTAGTAATATTCATATTTTTTAAACAATAACACACACAAACAAAAAAGATTCAAAAATAAGGGATGAAGTGTTCACCTGTTTTCAGGCTGCAAACCGGAACAACGAGTCGACGACGACTTCCTACACTCGATTTAATTTCAACCCGCAGGAACTAAAGATAATTTCATCGAAAGTTGATTTTTTCGAATTGTGTTCTTCGAGAATTTCAGTTGCGGAGGTTAGAAGCATGCGCCTCCAAAACTCCCAAATTTTTTTCGAAAATCCTCCTTCTTCTTCTCTACATAGCTGGGTATTTATAGTCGAAAACATCCCATTTGAAATTCAAAAACAGAGTCTGTTTTTATCACAGAGAGTGGTTGAGAATTTGATAAAAATTGAAAAGTGATAGAAACATATCCCAGAAATCCGGATTTAATTGCGATGCTTCTGATTCGGATAGCCAGAAGCACACACCACCTTGAAAAAAAAATCAAATATGAAGGCTCGGGGTCTAAAAACTCAGAGATAAGAAAAAGAGAATGAGGTTTTCGAGATTTAAGGGTCGTTGTTAGGTCGAATCGTTGGGTCGGGTCGAATCGCTGGGTTTGTTGCTGTCGATGTGGGTTGTTGTTGTTACTGTTCGAAAGATGAAATTATTGTCTGCCGATGATGTTGTTGTTTGGTTGAGATCGATTGTTCGGGTCGGAGACGGGGTTGCTGGGTCAGTTCGACTAAAGTTGTTGTTTGCTGCGTTGAAATTATTATTGTTGTTGGACGTTGAAATTGTTGTTATACGTTGTGTAAAGCTGTTGTTTTTATTTGTTGAAGAAAAGACCAACTGGGCTGGATCAAGAATTGAAAATGGGATGGGGCGGTGTTGTTTTGTTGGGCTGAAATTGGGTGGTTGGTATAATTGTTGGAATTTTTGGGGTTATTTAAAACAGAACCCCCAATTAAGATTTAGGATTTGATCGGATTTAATTAATATTTTGATCAAATTGAAAATTAAATTGGTTAATTGTATTGCAATTGTGGCCAATTTGATTTCAATTATGGTCAAATTTAATAAATTGACTAAATTAAATCAAAATTCGATACGAATTAGTACCTCATTTAATCTCGAGCTTCTTGATTTAATAGAATCAAATAAATATTTTTTAAAATAAATTATTTTGAGACTGAGTTATATTTAAATCAAGATTTTATTCAATTGAATGAATTTTCAAGATAATACTTGATTAAAATCCAATTTTCGCAAAATAATTATCTAAGTAACGAAATTATATAATCTCGTATACATGAATACGAAAATATATAGTTGCTATTTAAAATGATAAAATTACCTGGATAAAAAGTTTTTACTCTAGATAAAATAAATATTGTAATTTTATTTAAAATCAAAGAAACTCGAAATTAAATTTAGTTGTAGAGGGCAAAAATTAGGTGTCAACAAATATCATTCATTTTTCTAATTAAATTCTTTGTCCTTCATGAATTAAATATCTCGGGGATGAAGCTGATCAAGACTCGAGAGAAAATGTATTAAAATTTTATAGTTATATTTTATATTCTAAAAACTAATAAACAAGTAATTTTGTTCCTTTTTTTATCAGTATTTGTAAGTAACAATATTTAGCCTTCTTTTAGTTTAGCTAATTCTATTATATGACATAGCTAGAAATATAAGATTATTCTGTATATTTGCATAAACATCTTATATAAATGGATATCAAGTCTATGCCTAATCACTATCATTGGATGAAACAAATTCAATAGGTATGTCACTTCTCTTTTCATTTTTTAATTTTTTTGGTTAAAAGGATTAAAAGTAAATAGTCACAATTTACAAGTTAGTCGATTAATCTGGCTCAAAAATAGCATGATCCGCACTTAAGTTCGTGTTGTTAGATTTTACAGACCTATTAAAATAAGTTTTCAAAATGTCTGCCCAGACATGTTCTAACACAAACATAGGAGGAACTTCCAAAATATGCTTTGTTCCAAAAATTCGTCTACGTGCTCCTTCCTTTGCGAGTGAGTCTGCTACTTGATTTTGCTCTCTAAAATAGTGTTGTACTGCTAGATGCCCCACTCTTGTCAGTATGGACCTACAAAGATCAATTATAGGGTCATAATGCATGTTACCATGTTTTAGCATGTATATAACCTGTTGTGAATCAATATTAATCTCAATAGGGTGAAGGTTATTTTCCTCCACAATTTTTAGGCCTTCCAGCAAAGCTAAAAGTTCTATTTGGTTATTGATAGCCTTAGCATAGCACTTGTAGTAGCCCACGATCCATTCCCCATTGCTATTTCTGATTACACCGCCTATTCCCCCAACCCCTAGGTTTCCAGCGTTCAATTTATAGTAATTTCGAGGCGGAGAAGACCATTTAACCAAAATAGTTACAGGAGGTTGCTACTGAGTATGAGGATAGTTAGTCAGGTGAGTGTATTTTACAGCTGATGCATAACATTATCAAAGATCGGAGTGTAATTGGAGTTGTTAAAATGTTGTCATTTCTACACTTCCAGATTTTTTAGAGGCAGAAGACAAAGAGGATATCAAGACTTATGTGGGCATCAAAGGTTTTGTCGCGAACCCAATTTTTGACAACATCAAGCATATTGTCGTCAGTTATGCCATCCAGGTTTAGTGGGTTGCATCCCAGTCTGTTGAAGAGCTTGCTCCATAGCTGTGATGCTTTGAGACAGTTCCAGAAGATGTGAGAAATATCTTCTTGGGTGGTGTTACAGCAGTAGCAGTAAGGAGTGATGGGGACACCCCTTCTTGCAAGAATGGGGTTACAAGGGAGTCTGTTATAATTAAGGAGCCAGAGAAAGTACTTCATCTTGTTGGGAACTTTCATGTTCTAGAACCAAGTGAAGTTTTTGGTATTGTTAGAAGGGAGGGTTTTAGAATTGATGAGCTTGTAAGCAGTGTTACTCTTGAATTAGTCATTACCTGTGAGTCCCCAAATAGGGTAGTCTATGGGACTTTTAGTTGTACGGAAGAAAGTAGACTGGATAGTGTGAGTGATAGTAGGAGAGAGTGAGAAGGGAAGAGATATGAGATCCCAAGTCCTATTCTTCTAGAAGACAGAGATGAAGGCGTGATGTAGGTTTCTTGTAGGAGGCCCTTGAAGTTACAAAGGGCATCAGTGTTGGGGAGCCACCTGTCAGTCCAAAATTTGATGAAGTTACAAAGGGCATCAGTGTTGGGGAGCCACCTGTCAGTCCAAAATTTGGTTTGCTCTTCTTTATGGATGATCCACAGAGAGGCTTCTCTACATATAACTTTGCCCTTGGTGATATATTTTCAAGTTTTGGAGAGACTTTGATTGGAGTTGGACGTGTTGTACTTGGAGAGGAGAATTCTGGACCAAAGAGACTGAGGGTTCTTGGTTAGTCTCCAAGCTAGGGTACAATGCATAGTATCATTCTTGGTACTAGCTTTTTGGATATCCAAGCCACCCAAATATTTGGGTTGGGTTATGACCTCCCATTTGATCATGTGCATCTTTGTCCTCTCATCAGTGGTGCCCCAAATGAAATTCCTTTGAATTTTGTCAACTTGTTAGGTAATCTTGTGGGGTAGCTGAATGTATTGCATGACATGAGTTAGGATACTATTAAGGGAAGCTCTAGTGAAGGTTGTTCTGCCAGCTTGGTTGAGAAATTTGATTTTCCAACCAGCTAGCTTAGCTTTCATGTTATCAATGATGAATTGGAAGTCAGCCATGGTGGGGGCTTTATGGAAGATTGGAAATCTAAGATACTTCCCAAAGCTATCCCTGTGTTGAATGTTTAGAATGGATGAAAGGTGAGTACAATTATCCATGGAGCAGTTTTTGGAGAAGAGAACCTTTGACTTAGTTCTATTGATTTTCTCCCCAGAAAAAACGCTAAAGGATTCAAGAGTCCTCTTGATAGTTTGATAGTTTTCTTTGGTGGCTTTGGCAAACAGGGTTAGGTCGTCAGCGAAGAAAAGGTGGGAGAATTTGGGACCTCTTTTGCTGATGGAAATAGGGGACCATCTTTTCATTTTGTTTGGTTACATTAGATTCTTATCTTTTATTCATTTTTATGTCTAATCCACTTGATCATCATTATTATATAGCTTTGTAGTCTGATTGATAATGATTGAACTACTGAACTGTTATTTTGATAGTTATAATAGTAATAATGATTCACTGTACTTTTGGGCTAAAGTTCTTATATATTTTTGTTTTAAAAATAATTATTATCACATTCTTAGCAAAAAATTTAATGAGGTACAAGTTTCTCTTTATTTAGAATAGTTCATCATGATAAAGAAAGAGCATAGCTACTCATGACTTTGTGGCTTATGTATAAGTAGTAAAGTATTATACTTTGTTGGCTTTAGTTCCTGGCTGGTAATATTTTGTTTTCAATTTTCCTTGTGCGATTTTTAAATTTCTCATTTTTGTTTATCATTCCAAAGGTTTCTAATTATTTTTTTAAAAAAATAAATTATCAACTTTTTGAAATACAAACTAATGAAATTATACTTTTGTGATTATTATAGTATTTAGATAACTAAAAAAAATTGTATTATAAATTTAAGAAATCTTAATAATCGCGCGTAGCGCGAAAAAGTTCTCTAATTTTTCACTAAAGGAGATTCGGATGACTCTGCCATAGAAATTGAGGGTCGAGTAGGGTGGTGGGGGTAGGGTAGGAAAAAAATTGATTTCTTTTAGAAATAAATTTAAAAAATGATTTTTTTCGGGGGGGGGGGGGGGGAGGGGGGGGGGGGGGGCAAGTAAGGGTGGAGGGAGTAGAGTAATGGAAAAAATGAAATTTTTTAAAATATAAATTTTAAAAATAATTTTAAAAAATTCTTTGTAGGGTGGTAAGGGTGGGGTCAGGATAGAGGGAGTGGGGGAAGAAAATAATTTGAAATTTCTTAAAAGACAAATTAAAAAAAAAAAAAAAATTAGGGATGGGTGTGGTAGGGCGTTGAAGGTGGGATAAAGAAAAAGTAGAATTTTTTAAAAATAAATTTTTAAAAAATATTTTTTTTGCGGTGGTGGGAGAGGGGAGGCTGATAAAGGATGGATAAGAATTTTTTTTTCTTTTTGATAGTGAGGGGCGCTAATAATAAAGATGGGGTGAGTGTTTTGAGAGTGGTATGAACCTTATAACTCTTTTTTATTTTTTTTATTGAGGAAATCATTTTTCTTATTTTGAAGGAACTTGTTTTTAGCCAAATGAATGTGAGAGAATAGCAAAATAATTTTCAGAAAATATTTTTCTCCATGTCAAACATACCCTTATTCTTATTGGACCTCAATTATCGTTAAAGTTACGCTTCGAATTAAAATACTTTGTCCCCCTTCTTATTAGAATTGTTTGGGGTTAAAATATCCTCCGTTTTTTTAATGAAATTAAGAGATGGCATATGCGAGGCTTTAATTATATAGATGACACATATTATTTTATTTTGTGTGACCCTAATTGTAAATAATTTGATCCATTCGAGTTAACTCAAAACAATTAGAAACTATTTTATCATACAAAGTTTCTTCTTGTTTTGCATATTGTAAAGGGATAGATTCAAAAGGCATTTGAAGCTATGATTTTTTATTCGGTGCAATCAGTTTCAACTAATTCTGTATGTAAGTTCAATTCAACTTTTTCATCTTTTAATAGTTATTAGTGAACTCGAAGGATCATCGAAAAGCTAAATCGTTCACCTCCATTACCAATTAACCATCGGTGAACACATGAAAATGATAAAAAGCAATTGATCAAATTGATCAACAAATAATATATCAAGGTCATGTTATTTATTGGGAATTTAAGAAAGGAGAACAAGAGTTGTGAACCAGTTTTTTTTTTTTTTTCCTGAATAATATACCTTCTTTCGTTTTTCCTTAATTTTAGTTGAAGATCATATTAGCTAAAATCAGTATAACTAATGTTAAATCAGGATAACTGAAAAGAGAATTTTGTTATCTTGTTATACTGAAAAATGTAGAATCATTCAATCCTATAGTTGATTCAGTATAAAACCCAGCAATCCAAATGCACAACATGCCAAAAGAAAATATAACTACAAAGATGGGAAGCTTTGATACTCAAGTAATGTCGAACATCCACTCATATTTATTATTATAATAATAATATATATTGATGCAATTTAAAAAATAGGAGTATATTTATTTTTCAATCTTTCTTCATCAATTTTGTTCGATTTTTAGTTTTTCTTCTTTAATGTTATTTGATTTTCAGTTTTTCTTCATTAATTTTGCCCTTAATGATTAAAAAAAATGATGCTTATTATCTAATCTTCACGAACTTTTAAATGTGTATATAAATTCCTCTCAACAATTTTTACCGTTAAATTAATTTAAGATTGACAAAAATTGTGGATAAAAATGTGAAAGAAGTATAAATTAATGGGTGTTGAGTTAACATACTATTTTTGTCAAGACAAACCCCTAAATATGTATCTAATTTTTAAATCTCTCTCAATAATTTTCACCATTAAATAAGCTTAAGATTGATAAAAATGATGGATAAAAATGAGAAAGAAATTATAAATTAATAGAGTTGAATTAATATATTGTTGGAGGACCAAATTGGGTGTCACATCAGCCAAAAAAAGGCATTCACGCGCCTTCATGGAGGTGTAATACAAGCACCTTGCCAACTCAGCAAAAGGTGCCAAAATGACACACTTATACGTTATTTGAGGTGCCTAAAATGAAAAACTCCCATTTGAGGTGCCAAAGTGAAAAATGGTGTCAAGTTGAGGGGCCTGGCGATGTATTCTGCCTATGTAATTAGAATCTTATATATGTCGTCTCATCAGAGGCAGAACCAGAATTTCAACTAAGGGGTTCAATATTTGAAGAAAACCTAGCTGAAGGGGATTCATCGCCTACTATAGATACATACAAAAATAATGTACAAATGATATATTTTTTTATCGAAGGAAGTTCGAATGAATCTCCTAACCAAAAGGCTGGCTCCGCTCCTACGTCTCATATTTTATTAAAAGGAGAGACATTTTTAACAGTAAAGACAATTTAGGTCTAATAGCTGAAAGGAAGAATATTTTTAACTCAAAAATTAATGTCAGAAGTAGTTGTAATCCAATAAATGAAAGATGACAACATTAAACAGTTTCAAATTTTTTAGGGACATTTTAAATATTGTTATGCATATAAAAATGAATAGGAAGGAAGTACTTCATCAAGGAAAAAGGGTCAAATTTATCCTTTACTATGCATAATAGATCAAATTTACTCTCAATTATATTATTTGCATAAAAATATCTCAGTGATTCAAATATATCCCTCCTCTATTCGGATTGTCCAAGATGGACTGAATCCCATATGACAATGACTTTTTGATGAGGTAGATACCATGTGACATGTTATGTATATGAAATATATCGATAATATATAAATAATGTATAATCATATATATACGATGTATAACTATATATTGAAGATATGTATATACATTCATAAACATTATTTATACAATATTTATATATTACGACTCTGCATCTTTCTCAATGAACTGATGATTTGGATCGCGACGCATTGTAAAGTAAACTACTTTTTCAGAGGAAAAAAGAATAACATGTTAAAGATTAATAATAATACTAACAGATTGGAGACTGTTTAACAAAATTTTTAAATATTGCACCTTAATTATAATGACAAATTGTTAATTATAGCAAGTGTTATCATAAAATTAGAAGTCAAGATATATGTTGAAAAAATAGTGATTTGTTTTTTTGCTATTTTGAAGGAAAATATTTTCAACTTTTGGTGTTTTATCTTTTACACTTAAAAGAGAAGGAAATGTTGTCTTTTGAAACTTCAGATTTGTTCCAATTAGGAAGGTAAATTTTTAAAAAGAAACTACATATGCTTATGCACTTCGCTGATGGGAAATTTGGTTGAATGACAATTTTAGATTATTAATGAGTGAAATTATTTTGAATAATTTTTTTTAACCCAATTGGTGTTTGGTCTAATTTTTCCTAAATATCCTTCTCCTCCACTTATTCTTCCTTCGCTAACATTTTCTAATTTCCTTCCCTTCTGCAGCTCTGCCACTATACTATTAATCCAATGGCGAATTGACATGAAATTTTAAATATAGATGTATAAATATTTATGATCTTAAATATCACAATACATTTGGATATAGGCTAAAAGTATTTGCATACTATTACATATGTTTTAAAATTATCCTTCGTTCATCTATCACTACTTCATAAATATTTCAGTCGTTTTCCTGACTTAAATGTGTCTTTTCAACTAATGTTTCACTTGTTACTTTGTTAAGGCTTTATAAAAATATGTGACACTTCTTCTATTGACCTACCTGGAATAAAAAAAGCTGCAACTTATTCAATCTAGTCAATACACTCCATAAATTACGATAGATCTCTCTTATGTTATTTTCTATTAAATTTAAGCGAATGTCATCACCGAAGTGCAATGTCACCATCAAAAACTAGGTCAAAAGTTGAGTTAAGGACAACCTTGATTTACACGGTAAAAGAACTCCATTTATTCAAAGCCACTTCATTAAGCAACAAGCAAACATAAAATTAACTTCTCCAACCGTCATATCAAATGTTTTATAGTTATAATGAGTCCATCAATATATCAAAAAAAAAATAAAAAAAATCAAAATGTACTAAATGAACATCACATCATCTAAAGAATTTCTTTTTTTTTTTAAATTAAAAATAAATTAAAGTATCATTAGAACAAATCTTTTTTAGAAGGAGAAAAGGATTTTTAATCCAATCAAGAATGATGAAAGTTTTTAAATTCTCAAATCTTTATGGCAAAATGGTAGACATATTTCAAGCAATGGTTTTAACTCCTCACATTTTTTTTATTGTTACATTTGATCGCTAATAAAAAAAGTGAAAATTATCCTAAATAGACTTATTAGATTGTTAATTACAAGTTATAACATAACTTTCAATAATTACAAGACTAAATAAATAATTACAAGTTATAGCAACTTTTGGAAAAAATATATTTTAATTAATTGTTCGAAAATCAGTTTTTAAATATTTATTATTTATACTCTTTCCTTATATTTAGCATTTAACATCTCTCTTAATTAAAGTTTTGAATAATTATGGCAAGTTAAGGTATCAATATTTTAATAATTAATTATTAAAATTTGTTCACAATTTAAGGAGTCATATATGGTAAATATATTTTTTAAAGTTAAAAACTGATTTTTTACTTTTTATTAACTTGAATAATTAACTTGCTTTTAGACTTTTTTGTGTTTTACTTTCTTTAATTACCAATAGAATTCTTATATCTTTACCTTTTTTAACATCTTATAAATTTTAAAAAGAACTGATTTCAGAGTTTTAACTTTATTCCAAAAAATATTCACGTTTTACGGGATATTTTTAGCTAAAATCAGATGCAAGCTCTTTTACCAACTTCCAATAAAACTTTTAAAACTCATTATTATTTACACAAGATCTTTTACTCATAAAAAATTATTTTTTAAGATATTAAAAAATATTTTTTTCATATTTAATATTCAAATAAATCCTTATTTATAGCCTTTAATAATTATCACTTTTCGTTAAATCTTTTGACAATTATGGCAAGTGTTATTATTGGTATCAACAATTATATCTTTTTATTATTTGTTAAATAAGTTTCATAATTTTTTCTCAAATTAAGGAATCAAATATGGTAAACATATTTTTTTTACATTTATACATGATATTTGACTTTTTGTTAACTTTATTAATTAACTTGGTAGGCCAATGTTTACTGAATTTTCAAATCAACTTTACCGATAAAAGTTATTTTCAGACACTAATTTATTTTCTTTAAACTATTTTTTAAATATTAAATAATGTTTTTTTTATATTTAATATTCAAATATATCCTTATTTATAGCCTTTAATAGTTATCACTCTTCATTAAATCTTTTGATAATTATGGCAAGTGTTATTGTTGGTATCAATCGTTATATCTTATTTTTTATTTTGTAAATTAAGTTTCATAATTTGTTCCCAAATTAAGGAATCAAATATAGTAAAGATATTTTTTTTACATTTTTACATGATATTTAATTTTTTTTTTTAACTTTATTAATTAACTTAGTAGTCTTAGTAGTCCAATATTTACAGGATTTTCAAATCAACTTTATTGATAAAAGTTTTTTTCAATCACTAATTTATCTTTATTTTCATAAATTATTTTTCTTTTTTTTTTTTTTATATTCTTTTCATATTCATGTGTATGAAGTTGGATGTTCCAATATTCATTTCTTCATTCGGAGTTAAAGTTTCTTCAATTTAGTGTATTTTTCTTTTTCTTGAGTAACAACAACAACAAACTCAGTGTATTCCCGCATAGTGAGGTCTGGGGAGGGTAAGATGTACGCAGTCCATACCTCTACCTCTAAAGAAGTAGAAAGGTTGTTTTCGATAAACCCCCGGCTCGAGACACGAAATACTACACAAATTCATAGTAAAGTTTTTTTTTTCCTTGAGTCATATCTGAAAAATAAAAAATTGATTCTACTCCAAATAGGATATTTTATCACTGGATATTTTATATCCAAAACATATTTTTATGTTGTTAATTATTATCTTAATTTTGTTACTCTTGTATATTCATTTTGTCACATTAATAAATTTACAAATTAATTTTTTTATTCAAGTTTCATTAAAACATAATATATGATTTATCATGCAAATTGCATACAATAGTAATTGTTTTTCTTACTTAATGGGAACGATCTTTTGTATTAAATTTGATATAAAATAACTTAAAATTGTTGAGTTCGCGAACTTATACTTTGCGATATAAATTGTATTCCGCTATATTTTACTTATATCAAGTATTTTTTTGGTTTAAAATTGATATCAATTTTTTTAAAATCTTAAAATTGATATCTTATGTCTGAAATTATGTATTTTAATATTTTATTATCAGTTATCTACTTATATTTTTCAATATACATATATAACATATTGAGTCTACAATTTCAGAAACAAAAATTTATGTTATTGAATCTACAGATGATATTGTTTTTATAAAATCAACAAAAACATATTTTAATATGTGAAAACATCATGCAGAAACATAACAAAAGTTTAACATGACTTTATCATTTTATGTATGATTATTTATAACAGTCTTTTTTCGATCTAGCTACATCATAACTCCTGTATCATTGTGTATGATAATTGGTGGGAATCTATCAATCAAGAACTTAATCTCAAATTTGAATTGAGTTGATGTGGATCTTGAGTTGTTTTGCTATTGCATTTAGCAATCCTTTACACTTGGTATTTGCTTCATACATAATTTCATCTATAGAAAAATCTGTAAGTATACCTGCAAATATAATACAGATATGTGAAGTAACTAATACTCAATAATCGGGAACAATATAGAATTAAAAAATTACAACATATTTTAAAATTCACAAAATATACACATCAAAAAAAATAAAAAATGATGAACATATGAAAGTTGATAATTTCAACATATTTTAATACTGTCAAAACATAGACATCAATAAAATTTAAAAATAAAAAAATTACTAAAACAATAAATATAATATCATAATAGGTCACTGAATGTAATATAACCGAATGAGAACATTTGACAATCAATAATCGTACACCTATAAGTTGATTGAACAATACTTTTTAGTGAATCTCCACCACGTTCTTGTGAATAATTAACATGTCAACATCACATAATTAAAAACAAATAAAAAACAATATTAACTTTTTCTCTGGATGTCTTTTTCTTAATTTATAATTAGACAATATATATTTTAAAAAGAAAAAAAAGAATTAATCCAAAATATCAAAGTTAATAACCAAGATATACCTGAGGCATTCCATCTTCCTCCATTATATATAATGATTGAGTGCAAATTAGCACAATTCATATTTGTGTGTCTCATTTTTTTTATTTTTTGTAGACTATTGAAATTTTTTTCAATAAAAATATTCAAACGTTGTATGAAACAACAATAACTTGTGAAAACTTTTTATTGAAATAATAATCTGATAGAAAACAATGAATGTATATGAAGGTGAAAAAAGAAATCAGATTGTTCAAAAATGGAGAAAAAATGATTAAAGAGAGAATAGTGGTGTGAAAAATGGTTAAAGAGAGAATAGTGGTGTGATTGGAATCTATTAGTTACTATTAACAATATTTAAGGGAGGGATATTGTATTTAAGTCTAACTATGTTTAAGGAAGAAATATTGCATTTTAATTATATTAAATCTATATTTTCCTTTTTTGTAATGATTTTGATATGTTTTTTTTTTAAACGAAATATATATAAAAAAAAATGTATTTTTTAAATTAAAGTTGCTATAACTTGAAAACTAAAAAGAGTTGTTATAACTTGCAATAAATAATCTAATAAGTTTATTTAGTTAATTTTTTCGAAAAAGAAAAAATTAACTAAATAAACATATTAGATTGTTTATTGCAAGTTATAGATTTTTAGTTTTCAAGTTATAGCAAATTTCATTTAAAAAAAAATCAAAAAAAATTATTATATATATATATATATATATATATTTTTTTTAAAATATCAAAATCATTACAGAAAAGGAAAATGTAGATTTAATTAAAGTGGAATATTTCTTCCTTAAATATAGTTAAACTTAAATAACAATATCTCTTCCTTAAATATAGTTAATAATAACTAATAGATACCAATCACACCACTATTTTTAACCATTTTTCACACCACTATTCTCTCTTTAATCATTTTTCCTCCATTTTTAAACAATTCGGTTTCTTTTTTCACCTTATATACATTCATTTTTTTTTCTATCAGAAATTATTATTTCAATAAAAAGCTTCCATAAGTTGTTGTTGTTTCATACAATGTTTGAATATTTTTATTGATAAAAAACGTTCAATAATCTGCAAATAATAAAAAAATGAGACACACAAATATGAATTGTGTTAATTTGCGCTCAATCATGATATATCATGGAGGAAGATGGGATGCCTCAGGTATATCTTGGTTATTAACTTTGATCTTTTGCATTAATTCTTTTTTTTTTTTAAAATATATATTGTCTAATTATTGATTAAGAAAAAGACATTCAGAGAAAAAGTTAATATTATTTTTTATATCTATTTTTAATTATGTGATGTTGAAATATTGATTATTCACGAGAACGTGGTGGAAAGTCACAAAAAAATATTATTCAATCAATTTATAGGTATATGATTATTGGTTGTCAAATGTTTTCATTCAGTTATATTACATTCAGTGACCTATTATGATATATTATATTTATTGTTTTAGTAATTTTTTTATTTTTAAATTTTATTGATGTGTATGTTTTGACAGTATTAAAATATGTTGAAATTATCAAATTTCATATGTTTATCATTTTTTTATTCTTTTGATATGTATGTTTTGTGAATTTTAAAATATGTTGTAATTTTTTAATTACATATCGTTACCAATTATTGAGTATTAGTTACTTAACATATCTGTATTATATTTGCAGGTATACTTAAAGATTTTTCTATAGATGAAATTATGTGTGAAGCAAATACCAAGTGTAAAGAATTGCTAAATGCAATAGCAAAACAACTCAAGATCGACATTAATTTAATTCAAATTTGAGATTAAGTTCTTGATTGATAGATTTCCACCAATGATCATACACAATGATACAGGAGTTATGATGTATCTAGATCGAAAAAAGACTGTTATAAATAATCATACATAATGATAAAGTCATGTTAAACTTTTGTTATGTTTCTGCATGATATTTTCAGATATTAAAATATGTTTTTGTTGATTTTATAAAAACAATATCATCTTTAGATTCAATAACATAAATTTTTGTTTCTGAAATTGTAGACTCAATATGTTATATATGTATATTGAAAAATATAAGTAGATAACTGATAATAAAATATTAAAATACATAATTTCAGACATAAGATATCAATTTTAATATTTTTAAAAAAAACTGATATCATTTTTAAACCAAAAAATACTTGATATAAGTAAAATATAGCGGAATAAATTTATATCGCAAAGTATAAGTTCGCGAAAGCAAAAATTTAAAGATATTTTATATCAAATTTAATCCAAAAGATCATTCTCATTAAGTAAGAAAAAACAATTACTATTGTATGCAATTTGGATGATAAATCATATTTTATGTTTAATGAAACTTTGAATAAAAAAAATTAATCTGCAAATTTATTAATGTGGCAAAATGAATATACAAGAGTAACAAAATCAAGATAATAATTAACAACATAAAAAGATGTTTTGGATATAAAATATCCAGTGATAACATATCCTATTTGGAGTAAAATCAAAATTTCATTTTTTCAGACATGACTCAAAAAAAAAAAAAAATACACTAAATTGAAGAAACTTTAAATCCTAATAAAGAAATGAATGTTGGAAAATCCAACTTCATACACATGAATATTAAAAGAATAGAAATTTTTTTTTATGAAAATGAAAATAAATTAGTGGTTGAAAAAAACTTTTATCAATAAAGTTGATTTGAAAATCCTGTAAACATTGGACTACTAAATTAATTAATAAAGTTAAGAAAAAAGTCAAATATCATGTTTAAATATAAAAAAAAATATCTTTACTATATTTGATTCCTTAATTTGAGAACAAATTATGAAACTTAATTAACAAAATAAAAACAAGATATAATGATTGATACCAACAATAACACTTGCCAAAATTATCAAAAGATTTAGTGATAACTATTAAAAGCTATAAATAAGAATATATTTAAATATTAAATATGAAAAAACATTATTTAATAGTTAAAAAAATAGTTTAAAGAAGATAAAATAGTGGTTTAAAATAACTTTTATCGGTAAAGTTAATTTGGAAATCCTGTAAATATTGGCCTACTAAGTTAATTAATAAAGTTAACAAAAAGTCAAAGATCATATATAAATGTAAAAAAAATATGTTTACCATATTTGATTCCTTAATTTAATAACAAATTATGAAACTTAATTAACAAAATAACAAAAAGATGTAATTGTTGATATCAATAATAACACTTGTCATAATTATTAAAAGATTTAATTAAAAGTGATAATTATTAAAGGCTATAAATAAGGATATATTTGAATATTAAATATGAAAAAATATTTTTTTTAATATTTTAAAAAATAATTTTTTATGAGTAAAAGATCTTGTGTAAATAATAATGAGTTTTAAAAGTTTAATTGGAAGTTGGTAAAAGTAAAAGAACTTGGGTTTGATTTCAGCTAAAAATACCTCATAAAACGTGAATATTTTTTGGAATAAAGATAAAACTATGAAATTAGTTCTTTTTTAAATTTATAAGATGTTAAAAAAGGTAAAGATAGAAGAATTATATTGGTAATTAAAGACAGTAAAACATGAAAAAGTTTAGAAGCAAGTTAATAAAAAGTAAAAATCAGTTCTTAACTTTAAAAAATATATTTACCAGATATGACTCCTTAAATCGTGAAAAAACTTTAATAATTAATTATTAAAATAAAAAAAAATATTGATACCTTAACTTGCCATAATTATCCAAAGCTTTAATTAAGAGAGATAGATGTTAAATGCTAAATATAAGGAAAGAATATAAATAATAAATATTAAAAAACTGATTTTTGAACAATTAATTAAAATATATTTTTTTTAAAAGTTGCTATAACTCGTAATTATTTCTTTAGTCTGATAATTATTGAAAAGTTATGTTATAACTTGTAATTAATAATCTAATAAGTCTATTTGGGATAATTTTCACTTATCAAAAACATCTATTTATAGAGAAATAAAATTAGTAAATAACAAAGAACACAAGTGATTTAACAATAATATGTCCAATGTGATTTAATAAGTAAAATTTGAAGAAGATAAAGTGTATGTATATGATACCCCTACCTCATTGAGGTAAAGACATTGCTTCTAAGAAAACCCAAGAGACTCAAATGATTCATATTCTAGTAACTAAATCGCTAAAATATAATAATTACAATTGATAAAGATCATAAATTAAAAAATATTTTTGCATTTTGTAAAATGTCAGCATGTAATTCTATTCAATGAAATTTGCAAATTTGAATTTTTAATGTTGTGTTTTTCGAAATTTAAAGATGTATTTGAATATGCGTCTCACTTAGAATTTTTTAAAAAGCTTTATGAAAGAATTTGAAGAAATTGATCAAATATCATTTGAAGAAATCGATCAAATATCATGTCCTTGTTCAATAAATATGATTATTATTAATTTAAAAAATAATATAAGATTTAATTAGAGATATATTGATAAAATTATTTTTAATTTTATAGGGGTTAGTGATTTATCAAAAAGTGTGCTCAATTTAAATGAAATAAATAAAAAAAATGATAAATAAATACTATAGTTAAAAAGATCATTAATAAAATTAATTTAATAAAATATATCCTTAAAACTTTTGGTAAACATATATCAAATTCACAAAAGTCAAATAATATACAAGGGTAAAAATATAAGGCAAAGAAAAGTAGAGCCACTCAAAGAAGAGATACTAAGTAGCCGTTTGGCCATGAAAACTAAAATTTTTCGGAGTTGGAGTTGTGTTTGACCATGTCTTTTTTGAGTTTTTTTTTTTTTTTTTGAAAAAACTTTTTTAAATATGATTTTATGCCCTACCTTTTACAAACTATCAGAATCACCCAACTAAAATTCACCTACTAATACAAAAAGAACACAATTAGCCACGATTATAAAAATAATTACATATACGTGACCATATTTAATGAATTTCAATTATGACATATATAATATTTACATTAATAGCTGTTTTCTCATATTTGAAAATTTTAAATATGAATGTTATATTAACAGATCACTGTTTCCTGTTTTTTAGGTAACAAATATTATCTTTCAAACAAATTTATTTTTTTAGTAATTTATTTAATTTATTTCCTTCATTTTTCGTTCCTAAAAAATAGGAAATGATGAGTTGTTATAAAATTTTAGGGTGCCGCTAATTTATTTCTTTAATGTTCTTATACATGAAAGATTTTACCGTGTGTGAATAAATTATTTCTATGTAAAACATGTTTTTCATAATTATAGTATATTATATCATATACCATAAATATATAAATATGCTTAGTATGCTTCTTAATACTTTGTATATACTTTATTTTTTATATATGTGTGTATATGGTACATACATGGTATAAACGTCATATATAACATACTTTGTATATTTATATTATAAATATGCTTGGTATGTTTCTTAATACTTTGTATATTTATATATGTGTGTATATGGTATATACATGGTATAAACTTTATATATAACATACTTTGTATATTTCTATTATAAATATAATACTTTATATATTTATGGGTATAAATATAATATTTTATATATTTATGGGTATAAATATAAATTAGAAGTAAAATAATGTCTTAAATAAGGGAGAAAATTAAATAAGG
>NC_061118.1:90471292-90471779 GCF_002878395.1 Capsicum annuum | reverse complement strand
CCATATACACACATATATAAATATGTGTGTATATGGTATATACATGGTATAAACTTTATATATAACATACTTTGTATATTTCTATTATAAATATAATACTTTATATATTTATGGGTATAAATATAATATTTTATATATTTATGGGTATAAATATAAATTAGAAGTAAAATAATGTCTTAAATAAGGGAGAAAATTAAATAAGGGATAAAAATAATGATGAGAGAGAAAAAGAAATATATATTAATTAGGATAGCATTAAGTTTGAAATTATAATTATCTTATTCTTTAAAATTGCTATATACATAATATTGAAAAAGTAATGTTATAAGGAGAGTTTTATGTAAAAATTTAAAAGATTGGAGTTATATGTAATAATAATAAAAGTTAGAATTGGAGTTGAAAAATTGTGAAAACAACAAAAACCTATTTTCTCTTTTCAATTTTTTTTTTGAATTTTCATGGCCAAACACCATAATTTTCAACTCCG
>NC_061118.1:90422307-90468292 GCF_002878395.1 Capsicum annuum | reverse complement strand
TTTTTTTTTTGAATTTTCATGGCCAAACACCATAATTTTCAACTCCGAAAAAATTTTCTGAAAAAAAGGTAAAAATTTCCTTGGCCAAACAGGCCCTAAACAAATTACTACTTTCCATGTGGGGCCTATTCCTTTTTTATTGCATTCCACATGGGAATGGTGGAGATATGTTGATAATGATTCTTTTCGTCGTCACAAGAAATGAGGGCACTTGTGAAATTCTCATTAGCCCATGGGAGAATGCGAGGACGACGAAAATGAAAATATCCTCCCTTATAATAAGTAGTAATATATAGATTTGTTTTAAAATTATTAATATGAACCAATTATAAGTTATCACGCTTTAGATTTAAATCTCATCCAGTAGTCGTAGGGATATTTTTAAGCTTGCAAATAACATTGGGGCTAAGCAAATGGGAGATAATTTTAAAACAAACTTTAGGGATCGTTTGGTGTGAGGTAATAAAACATATAGTCCCGAAATAAAATAAGAGTCTCGACACAACTACAAAATAGAAAAATCGACCACAAAAACCGATCACATGTGGTCGATTTTCCTACATCTTCGATCAAAAAACCAACCAAAAGATGTGGTCGGTAAAAGCCTGGTAGCTTTTTTAAAATCGACCACGTGTGATCGTTTTTTTAATATATATATATATTTAAAATTCAATATTATTTTTTAAAAAATATTTTTTCAATAAAAAAAAATCGACCACATGTGGTCGATTTTATTTAAATTAATTTATAAAAAAACCGACCACAAGTCATCCATTTTTTATTAAAATTAAATAATTAATATATAAAAAAACCGACCACAAGTGATCGATTTTTTTACTTAATAATGTATTTAATAATTTATTTAATAAAATATTTTACAATTAATTATAGTAAATCGGCCACATATGGTCGGTATTTAAAAAAGAATTACCAGAAAAAACGACCACATGTGATCGATTTTTGAAAATATTTTTAAAAATCGATCACATGTGGTCGATTTTTCTAGAAATTTTATAAAAAAATATTAATTTTTTTTCAAAAAACCGACCATGTGACGGTTAAAAAAAATAGCAGCATATAGCTATGCTACACATTCCATTATACAATACAGCCCACCAATCAATTAATATACAATCAACCACCATAAGAATACAAAAATTAAAAATTAAATTATTTACAAAATTTATGGAGGTTCGAAATCCAAACTACAAAACATACAAAAGACGAAAAATTCAAACACAAGTTCATATTTCAAGTACCTAAATTCAAAACAAAAGTCACTAATTCACAATTCAAGTAACTATACTTAAACATTTTAAGTCACTAACTCACTTCACAAGTTACCAAACTAAACTAAATTCAAAATGAAAAGTTCACATTTCAAGTACCTATACTTAAACATTTCAAGCCACTAATTCACTTCACAATAGGGGTGTACAAAAATCGAACCGATCGATAAATCGAACCGATAAAAATGTTATTGGTTTATTGTTATTGGGTTAACGATTTTTTAATGATTTTATAAAAAAAAAAACTATTGGATTATTGGTTCGGTTTGATTTTTTCTTATTGGGTTATTGGATAAACCGATAACCCAATAAGAATATATATATATATATATATATATATATATATATATTATGACTTATTATATATTTCTCTTAATTTCTCTTTAATTTCTACAAATTAACAAACCTATTATTTCAATTATACAAACTCTTAATTTCTCCTAACAATATTTAGTCCAAACTTGAAGATTCTTGTAAATTAAAACACATCATGTAGGATTTTTGGTTGCAACTAAGATTCAATTTTTTTTATGTTAGTTACTACTATTTATATTTTATGAGTATTTTTTATCGGTTAAATCAAAAATCGAACCGTTAATGACTAAAAATTGATAAACCAAAAATCGATAAAAAATATCTTATTGGTTTGATTATTAATTTAGCATATTTAAAAGCTGAAAATTGATAAACCAAACCGATAATATATAAAATCGAACCGAATCGACCGATGCACACCCCTACTTCACAAGTTACCGAACTACATTAAATTCAAAATGAAAAGTTCACATTTCAAGTGCCTACACCTAAACATTTTCAATTCACTAAGTCACTTCACAAGTTACCAAACTAAACTAAATTCAAAATGAAAAGTTCACATTTCAAGTACCTACGCCTAAACATTTTCAAGTGACTAATTCACTTTATAAGTTAACAAACTAAACTCAATTCAAAATGAAAAGTTCATATTTCAAGTACGTACATCTAAACATTTAAGTCACTAATTCACTTCTTAAGTGACCACACTTTACTAAATTAAAACACAAGTTCACATTTCAAGTACCTAAATTCAAAACAAAAGTCACTAATTCATAATTCAAGTAACTACACTTAAACATTTTCAAGTCACTAATTCACCTCTCAAGTTACCAAACTAAACTAAATTCAAAACTAAAATTCACATTTCAAGTACTTACACTTAAACATTTTCAAGTCACTTATTCACTTCTCAAGTGACCACATTTAACTAAATTCAAAACACAAGTTCAAGTACCTACACTTAAACATTTTCAAGTCACTTATTCACTTCTCAAGTGAACACACTTAACTAAATTTTTTGATGCTATGTTTGATTGCCAAATTTGGGATAACTTATCTCAGAATTAACAAATAGTACCGGGATAAGTTATCCCACCTAAAGGGTGGTATAAATAATCCCACCATATTTTAACTTGGAATAAAGTCATAAAATGATAAAATTACCCTCCAAATTCGTTAAGTATCAATATATATATATATATATATATATATATATATATATACTACTATATACAAGAGAGATCGGGAGATTTTGATAGTCTTTACACTAAATTTTTTTGATAATTTTATTCCTAATTTAAATTTTAATTACTCTATAATTTTTTATTCATTTTGATAAATTTGAACAATTATATGAGTTTCATATATATATATATATCTTACTTTACTACTTTACTACTATATATAAGAGAGAACGTGGGATACATATATATAGAGATAGATAAATAGATAGATATAGATATATATTACTTGACTATATAGAAAAGAGAGGAGGGACGATTACTACTATATAGAGAAGAGAGGAGGGACGACCAAGGGCATAACCATTATTAAGCTCAATATGCATGGACAAATATTTAATATCAATAAAATATCTATGGTACTCACCATCATTCTGAAAACCTTGATTACACTTTCATTCTTCTTCCGTTTTCCCCTTTCTTCAACTACTATTTTGGATTCTCTCCATCTTTCAGAATTTCTATTTTCTAATGGAAGAAGATTCAATTCGATTTTCAATTCTTGCATCTCTAATTAACTAGAGTTGATTGAGTTTTAAGATCCTTGATTACAAAGGCAGATGAGTAACTGCTTGTTTTTGGCCAGTTAATGTGGAAGATGGATATGTTCAGCAATTGTAGTTGCACCAATAGCCAATTTGCATGTTGAATTTTTAGCAATATGAATAAGCACAAGTGTCTTCTAGATTTTTCAGTAACATTTAACAAATTTGGGATAGATTTTCTTCTGTTCGAGAATTTAACGTTGACATGTTAACAGATTGTTGTTCATATAAGCTTTGCAATTGCTCATAACCTTGGCGAGGTTTCTGCCAAAGGACAGGTTCTCTATAATAGTTCATCATGTCATGCTGAATCTGTGATTTTATGATTGATTGTTCTTTTTAATTTTATTTTTTCAATCTGACTGTTGGTTTATGTTTCAGATTCAAACAGTTTGCTTTGATAATCTTGGTCGTACACTTGTTGTAACCCTGAACATACTGTCTGCTAATAACCCAAGGTTTGTTATTTTTCCAACTTGAATTTCTGAAGTTTAATTCTTTTATCTTGTTTCTTTACTCTTTTAACAACTATATGTAATTTACACCAGTTTGTTTTAATTCCATATGCAGCGGTAATAGTATAGTTTAGGACTTTCAAACATGGGTATTATTTGAAAATTATGAGGATGATGTGATCTGTAACTTTAATGATGAAATTATTTTGAAGGTCCTACATTAGTTGTATTAATTTAATTTGTTGAGACAAAGTTCATGTTTTGAATTCTTCCTCTATGCGATTACTCCCCTCAGCTATATCCGCAAAGAATGTGATGTATCTTTTTATCAGTACCCTCTTTACTATGGATGTTCTCTGTCGATTTTCCTTTGATTGATTCTATAAGTACCGAAAAAATCATAAAGAAACATGTTTCCAGCCAGTAATTTATTTTCAGTAGCATTATTTCTAAAAGAAAGCCACTGTATTTGACATCTGGTATCTATCGAGGAACTCTTCGGGATTTAACTTGAGTTATTCCTATAAGTTTAATTTGTGCCTCTTTTTAACGCAGGCAGTTAAAAGTGGGAATCCTGACTACACTCACTTTGTATCACTTCCGTTGCTGTTACATAGTGAAACGGTCAAGAAGCTCAACAACTTTCAGAAGTCTGTTCTTCGAACTACTAAAGTTAATCAAGATGAAGATTCTTATCTCTACATTTCCTTCTTATGTTTATGATAATTTCTATCCCTATCTTTCAACCCAGCACGGGGCTCATTGCTTCCTGCATTATGTCGTAATCATGATTTCTAAACCCTTTGCATAATTAAAAGAAGATTTCTATGCCCATGAGATTGTAGGAAAACCCCACGTACCTTAAATTAGAAGCTTTTGAATGAACTCTAGCTTTTGGGATGCTATACGTACGATTGATGGGTGCTTCTTGTAGCCCTCGTAACGGGGATTCCGAATCTTAAAGAATTAAGGAAAACCCATGGTTAAATCTTGAGATATATTGATCTTTGGGTTGAAACCCTAAGGAGTGTTCTTGGTGATTTTGAGATAAAATAATGTTATTTGGTGTTTGGAGGATTTAATCCAGTGTTATGGCTAAATAGGGGTGGAAAATACCACTTTTGCCCTTAAAATGCGAAAATAGCACCTGAAAATTGGGTGCATGCGTCGCACGCTAATCGCGCGATGCTACTGTCTCAGTCACAACAATGGCCATAACTTTTCGCTCGGGTATCGAATTTTGGCGAAATTGGTATCGTTGGAAAGCTAATCCGAAGAGCTTTCATTTGATATATAGTAGGCCCTCTAATTCGTCATATACAAAGATTTATGGTCGATTGAAGTTGACCCAAGTTTCGACGCTCACTCAAACTCGAACGATAGTTAAGCTTTCAACTTGTCCTTGAGTTTGGGGACCTCAATGATCTCAATCCATGCTCAAATAGGTTCCCACACTACATAATTGATTAACATGCCAAATTTGCATAGGATTTATGGCTTTTGGATCATCTACGCATAGAAACGACGATTTTCATTCTAGCCCGAAATGTAGGGTGTGACATTATCTCCCCCTTGGGATCATTCGTCCCCGAATGATAGGTAGGAATGTTGAAGTCTTAAAGGTATGGAATAATGTGGACATGATATGTCTTCTAGCCGAGCTAAAACATTTAAACTTCTATCATGAAACTGAATTCTGAGCTGACCTGACTTTACTTGCTTTAAGGAGCTGATTCATGCTGAGAGTTTAGGATTCCCTTGAAGTGTTCATGATCAAATCATACATATTGAATTGAGAAGTGATAACTTATGCAAGTATGAATCATGAGACAAATGGACTTAGATCGTATCAGGGTATTACACTTACACTGTCACTTGGGAAAATTTGAGATTATGCGCTAAACTCTTATGAACTGAGTCATGACTAAATACTTGAATCTGAAACATGATGCTTTGACTGAACTGAATTCGCAACTTACATGGATGGAATAGATTATCTCTTGGGACGGTCATACGCCTGAGACTTCGGATAGTAGGATTGGGTGAAAAGGTGGAAAACCACCGTAACTTGTCCGCCTGACTGTTAAACTAAATTATACTGGACACTTATACTTAACTGAAGTATCTCTTCAACACCCTTTCTAAAGAAGTCCTAGTAGCATTAGGGAGCAAAGAATCTCTGACATGAGTTACACAAGACATCCAACTAAGGAATCACAACAATGATACTACTCTATAGCATGGAATATAGATATATAACACATAAACTAGGATAGAATTACCAGGCCTTAGGCAATACAACTTCTTACTTTCAAGCTTAGCACACCTCTCAAATATCCCTTAACTCTACTATTCTCCTTAAATACCATACTCATTTGATTCAACTTATTTTTCTCACATGGCCGCTGATTTTCTATCTACTAATGTCTAAACTGAACTAAATCCCCTCACCATCTTCAAGCCTAACTCAAAATCACAAGATGCACCACATAATACTGTAGTACTAGTCTGAATCATGAATTAGTACACCCTGCATTTCACAATTCCTTATCTCGCATAATTCTTATTGCCACTCCAGCAATCACCTTCAACTTCGTATTAGACATTCACAAACACTCAAAGCATCAATCCGTATATATACAAACATGACATTCTAGCCTATCTTCATACCCACATATGCACTTCTAAACAAACACTCATAAAGCATCTTTCTCATATTCTCTAATACATCTATCCATAATAACTTCCCTGCATTATTCAGATGATACACATAAAATATCCTCAACTAACCAAGCCATACACGAAAGTTCATCTCAAAATTCTTTCAACTTATAGACTTACATAAAACAAGCACACAACAATTTTTCCCAAATATGACACATAAAACTTCAACTAACCTTGACATGTATCAAATACTTGGTGTCAATCTTACTCCACAATTACTGCCTTAACTCAAATGAGCACACAACCATCTTTCATTAACAAGAAATGTTTACTCTTTCCCATCTAGACAACTGTTCATCATCACTATCTCGACCTAAGGGAAAAAGTTACTGAAAAATTGGAATATCAGGATCCGAAACATGAGGGGAGTACTAAGCATAACTTGATACCCTACTGAGGCGTGAGAAATAGAGCACTCACGACATGGACTCATTAAAGAGATCTAATTTGAGGACGTACCTAATATAAATCTGAATTTTCACTAATCGTTAAGAATATCACATGTGCACAAGAGTCATGAACTGCATGACCTAAATTTTTGGAATTTATAACTTACGAAAAGTGATTCTGACTGCTGAACAAACTGGGAACTCATCATACTAGGAACTAGGAGAGTACATGATTCCTTATCATATACATGAACACGAGCTATGATCATGAAGCTGAAACATAAAGCATGAGTATGTATCGGAATAACTGAAGTAAACTGCTGAAATAAGAATAGATTGAGCATCATTCTTTCTCATGGCCAATTCCACAACTTTACTGGCACATCTATTAGCATCTGAAAACTTGACTTGGTTACTCATTCTATCATTACCCCCTTATATTTAAGCCATTACTCTAAGTCTGTGAACCACTATATACACTCTGGTATAAACTGAAATCACTTTACTCTAGAGTCGGGGATATAACAATACACATAAAACTAAACTTACTCTGTAAGACAGTATCTTCATGTATAACAACCAATGCTAGTACCTCCTACTAAGATTCAACCCTTAGGTTTCTATAGCCCCAAAAGTCATCATAAAACAGCTTAAACATTCACCAACTTAGATTCTTCTAACTCTAAACATGGATATCTCCAAATCTTTGACGGACCATACCACTTTGGTCATAGTCTACCAGCATCATGCCTGCAAACTTATATTTCTAAACCATGAGAATCAAGATTATACAAAAAAGCTCAACATCATTAATCACAACTCCATAACTTAGCTATAAAGAACATCACATATTATCTAACTAGTCTTTCTCCACCTAGCAACTCAACGGTACTACTAACCACACAACATGCAATGATCCTTGAAAATAATGCAGCCCCACAGCACCTTGGGCGTACTTCTACATCATACTTACCACATTAGACTTGATTACGAATCAAATAAACTTAAGCTCTTGTATACATTGTTCAAGCCTACTAGATCACTTTCACACAACACCCACCACATCAATTCATCATATCCATCTTGATCATCATCTACTATTCCAACTTAGTGTCTAGTTCTAGCTATGATGAACCACAACTTCACACAATTTTCTTACATGACAAACATCTGAAAACATTAATTCGCCAAAACTTCATAACAGTAAGGATCAATCACAATCCTATGATCTATCTTATTTAAAATCCATTAACACATCCTCCTTCTACACATCATTACTATCTACCCCGTTCATAGAACTAAACTTAGTTCATAACTCTATAAGTCCCAACTAAACTC
Organism: Capsicum annuum; assembly: GCF_002878395.1. NCBI lineage: Eukaryota > Viridiplantae > Streptophyta > Magnoliopsida > Solanales > Solanaceae > Capsicum > Capsicum annuum. Next base: position 90,459,996 of record NC_061118.1, on the reverse strand, counting down.
CCTCTTGCAACCTCAGGGACATCTAAATTAACACCACTCATCCACCAAGTACCTTCATCAGTTACCTATAATTTTCTTGCACGACAAACACCGTCAACAACTCTTTTCATACTTCAAGTAAACAATAATTCACCTCAACTAATAACTCCTTCTCTATCTTACCTTCTACTAAACCATCACAAATGGACGTATCACTTCATTACCAACTCAATCTCATGCAAAAAGATTCGGCCATACATATATTCAATAAATTGCCCTTACCACTTTTCTTGCCATTACACCACTAAACCCCAGTTCCAACCAACACAAGAACAACAAGTTGCTAATGAATCGAAATAGGCCCCACACGGCTCCACTAGACTTTGATTTTGTGTTTTGAATAAGAAATGAGATGAATGACAAGGCAACTATGCTAGTGAATCGAAAGAGCCTCACACGGCTTCACTAGACTTTCAGTTTCAACAACACAATGACAACAAGATTACAAGAGATAGAAACTTGACGCACAACATTCAATGATCTAAGAATACACATCTTACTCTGTATAAATAAAAAAAAAATTGAATCAAACACTTCCCCTAGCCTAGCCTAAAATTGATGTTCCAGAGATGTTGGAACTGTCAAAATAGGCATACAAGGTTATTTGACTAAATTTTTTGTTGGGTAGCCAATTTTAACCAACGAAGCGAAGACTTCAAAATGGAAAATTGTCTCTAAAAACCAAACTAACTACTTGATAAATGAATTGACAGCTCTAGCAATTAATAAATGACCTGGAGCAGCTATAGGAAAGCTCTAAACGGAAAAAATAAGCGGAAATGTACAAAATGACCTAGAGGGTCATTACATTCTAATTCGTCAAATTCAAGATAAAGCTCAAAAGTCCCTAAATTCAAGCACAAATCAAGATCAAATTCATCAGATTAACAAATCAATTTTAAATTCAAGATCAAGCTCAAAAGACTGTTGAATTTACATAAGAAAAGATGAATCAAAATATTCATGGAGATTGTAACACTTAGTGCTTGAAATAAAATATTATGATTGTTGCGATATTTTCTTGTCTTGATTATTATTTTCTCGACACAAATTTTATTATCTACAAGTACTTTTGTAACTACAAAAGTAACTATAAATTTTAAATTAAATTATTTTCAAATATATGTTTTTAAAATCAATTGATAAGAAACTAATACTCTATTCATTTCAATTTATATGTGATATTTCTACATGTCCTAATAACTCACGTGAGTTGTGCCTAATTTTTGCCTACGGATGGACCAAGTTGCATAACGTATTCTAACAGATGCAGTAAATACAATAAATAATGAACATGATAGTTTTATGAGAAAAATACCCTACTCACAAAAGGTGTAAAATATCACGACCTGTACCTCTATAGGATTAATCCCAACTTCACTGAACACAATGAAAACAAAAGATTACAACTATGTAATCTAAGGAATTATAAACTCTAATTCCTGATGTTCAACAATCTCCCCAGACCGTTGAAACCCACTTCATGCTCCCACTTAAAAATCAGATTACAAAACTCTAGCAATCTTAGAAACTAACTCTAATTCCTAAAAATACACAAACCTCGCAAGGATTATGTTTCCAAGTTTTTGAGTTATCCCAACTTAAGGACTAAACTCCTAAACCAGTTTATAACACGCTGGCGCTAAGAAAGCATATAAATTATAACTCAATAAACTTCCTAAAACATGATAACTAGAATAAAAGATTGTTATACACATAGATGAAACAAGTTCTTCGATTGGATTCTTAAATTTGATTCACTATATTAGGCTACACTTCGATAGCTAGGAAGAACTCTCTCAAATATTGTTCTAGATTATTTGCTCGTGTTCTACCTTTTTTCCTCTCAGTATATGTGCATGAATTTTTTTTGGAAGACCTTGAGTATTTATAACTCCAACCAAGTAGACTTCTAACTCCACAAGGACTCCCATGCTTCTCGGACTCTCTACTTGAGTTTTGTATTCAAATACTATCTCTCATTCTCAGCATATGGCAATCTCCTTAGGTTTATCTGAATTAACAAACTTTTGTTCCTTTATTTTTGCACATGTGATTTTATCCACAAAAAGTCCTTTTACCAGTTTAACTCTTTTAAAGCAGTTCTTCGTGAACCAACCAACCTGACTTATTCCATGGCTTCTTGTCAATAATCAAAACTTCACAAGTATTAATAAATTCTTCCTTTTTGATGATGACAAGCTCAAGCCCTTGTGCATTCTATTTTGATATCAACATCTTGACTTGTGAACACTAAAATGTGGAATACTTGAAAATGCATGCTCTTGTGCATTCCATTATTGTACAAACATCTTGACCTGTGAAAGCTAAAGCATGGAACACTTGAATAAGCCAGGTTAGTTAATTAGGTTATAAAATCTGCAAAACCCTTATGAAAAGGTATAAAAAACCATGACTTATACCTTTACAGGATTTAAACCCAACTTTACTAAACAAAATGAGCCTCATAACAAAAGATTACAACTTTGTAATCTAAGAAATTATAAACTCTAATCCCTAATGTTCAATAATCTCCCTAGACCGTTGAAACCCATTTCAAGTTCCCTACTTAAAAATCAAATTAAAAAACTCTAGCAACCCTAGGAACTAACTACAATTCCTAAAAGCACACAGATCTCCCAAGGTTTATGTTCCCAAGTCTTCGAGCTATCCCAACTTGAAGAATAAATTTCTAAACCAGTTTATAACACACTATCACTAAGAAAGCATGAAAATCACAACTTAATAAAATTCCTAAAACATAATAACTAGAATAAAAGACTGTTACTACTAGAAAATCGCAATTTTCCGACTACATTCCGACTGTTTAGTGGTAGGTAAAAAAAAAAGTTTGTCGGAAAAATATTTCCAACTACTGTTGTTGGTAATTTCTGACTACGGCAGTCGGAAAAATTAAATTATAGAATGATTCAACAAAAAATATATTCTGACTATTGTAGTCGAAAGTTTAATAAAATAATTAAAAGTGATTACTTAATAATTCTAAGTTTCCGACTAATGTAGTCGGAATATTAATTAATAATTATTTAATAGATTAAAAGTTTCCGACTAATACAGTCGGAATATTGATTAATAATTATTTAATAAATAAAAAGTTTCCGACTACTTTAGTCAGAAGTTTAATAAATAATTATTGAATATATAATTTATTTCCGACTACTATTGTCGGAAAATAAATTAATAATTATTTAATAAATAAAAAGTTTCTGACTACTTTAGTCGGAAGTTTAATAAATAATTATTGAATATATAATTTATTTTTGACTACTATTGTCGGAAAATAAATTAACAATTATTAATAAATAAAAAGTTTCAGACTACTTTAGTCGGAAGTTTAATAAATAATTATTTAATATATAAATTATTTAAATTAAATAATAAAAATACATTGAATAGAATAAAGTGTTTACCTTATTTGATCCATGTAGCATATACTGTAAAAAACCATCATGAACCAAAAGAAAAGAAAAACTGTTTTTTGTGTACTTTACCTTGATTTGGTGCATTTGAAGCCAAGAAAGAAAGAGAAGATAAACATCATTTGCTTTGAGTCTGCTACCCTAGCTTTACAGATGGGAATCTAGTATATGGGTTGGATCTGTGAGGTTTTTGAACATAAAATATTACAAGAAATTGCTCTCAAAAGAAGCTGCAGATTGTAAGCAAACAACAGGGATCACAACCTGACAATGTTCAAAATGATGAGCAGAAAAACTGAGAGTGATGGGAGGAGCAGTAAGCAAACAGCTAGGATGTCTTCATTATTTTTGTTTCCTCCGTTTAAATCTGCTTTTAGTATGTCTTACTCTAGCCGAGGGTCTAATGGAAACAACTTCTCTGCCTACATGAGGTAGGAGTAAGGTCAGAGTACATTCTGCCCTACCTAGACCCCACTTTTAGGATTTTACTGGATATTATCGTTGTTGATTTAGTGAACACAAAAGTTGCAAAATGTTCAGCTCTGCTGGACTAACATGATTATTGGGAGGGAACATTTCCTTAACTCATGAGATTGATACCAAAAGTTCTGTATTTCAACAACATAGTCTCAACCTTTCAGCTTAGATATATAATTATACATCAAAATTACATTCTTTAGGGCAGGTAATCTTCAGAACAATGTGCACATTCCTGTTGAACCAAATCAGAATAAACCAATAATTTCTTAAGAGTGTTGCTCAAATTCCATATGCTAAAACAGGATGCTAAAACAGGATATTGTCTAGCCTCAGCTAATCCCTTAAAGAGTGTTGCTAAAAAACAAACTAAGTTTGTGAACAGGGTCGAAGTAGACAAAAAAAGCAGAACAAGTATCTACTCAGCAAGAACTTATCTGATAATTAGATCTTAGGCTCCGATCCTTGAAGTATGACATATGTCCACTAGGCACCTCACTATCACATTTCTTCGACCACCAACAAAAAAATGGCTTCTCTGAAATAACAAATCCAACACATAAAATTACTGTAAATGCAAGACCTTATGAGGGTCAATTTCCAAAGTAAACAATTCCAATTAAGCTGGCATTACCAAATTAAATTGAACATTTACAAATGAACAATTACAGAAGTACCTCATCAGATCTTGTTGCTTATTGTAAATTCAAACTTAAGCTTTGAGTTGTCAAGCTAAAACAACTAAATAACTGACTAGTTTTGACCTTTGTATTAGCTGTGATTCAACTTTTACAGAAGACATGGGTTCTATTCCATAATTATTCACATAATTAGCTAAAATTCATTCCCCAGCTTTCAAATTATAGTTCCATTCCAATCCAATAATTCCTCCGGAAGGTGCAGGCTTCTTTCATTTGCAAAATGGTTGGCTGCAGCATACATATATATGTCTACAATTCTAAATCTTATCTCAACAGCGACAACAATCTACACAGTTTATACGTAGTTCGTACCTCTATCTCAAAGGTGAGGTATAGAGGCCGTTTCGAAATAGATGATTCAGTAACTTATCTACAAGTAAAAAAATAAATTCAAAGAGCACCTTAGAACGGAAACATAAACAAATAGAACATGTCAAACGTTGACTTACCAGACTATTGAGAGTAGCCTCTAATCCACCAGAAGAAAAATTCATGGATCTATCAATAAGAGCTTCTTGTTCTAAACCTTCAATGCTGACACTTTCATCCCTTCCAGCAACAAGCCACCAGACTTTGGGTTACCTGTTTAGACACCTGGATTCCCCGGTAGCATTGATCCTAAAACAAGTGCTAGTTTTAAGTATTTGGAAGTGCTATGTTAGAGCTAGGCAAATGCCCCGCATCATACAACCTCCAGCCACCCCATTCAATCTACTGATCAACCATACTAGCACCCTCACATATTTATCTGCAACTACGAACGTCTAACAAATTAAAACACTTTATGGGGCTACTCCTCCGTCAAAGTCTTCCTACAAATGCTTAACTCTACCACTGACAAATTATAACATCTTCTGTCAATTATGCAAATTAGGCGGCTATCACCTGGCTACTATAAACTAAACATCAATGGAGCTTTTGACGGACTACACAACGTGGTCGTGAGGGTGACGTATTCAAAGACACCACAGCAACCTGGATTTTTAGATGTGCTAACCACTCTATTACCACACTGCAATTCTACAAGCAAAACTACTTGCACTGTTACTTGGTCTACCCACTCATCGAAATAATTTACAGGTACTTCTCAGACTCTTACATACTACTACAGCGAAATACTCATCATTTTTTCCTGATTACATGGACCTGCTGGACAAGCTGTCTGATCCAGTTCTCAGCCACATCTATAGGAACAGCAACGGCATGGATTTTGAAAACTATGGCAAAATAATGGCTACTGAAAGATTACCATTTACCAACATCTTGTCCTTTTTGATACACCCCCTACTTTTGTACTATGATGCAGCTTAAACTAGACTTAACAGGGACTGAGACCACTTCCTAACTGTCTAAAAACTTTACTAACTACTTCACTAACCAACTAACCAATGAAATGATAAAATAGTGAAACTAGACTTCACAGGGACTGAGACCACTTCTTGTTTTTATAACATAGAAGCTCACAAATCAAATTAGCTCATATATCTAAGTAATTACACGTAGAGGAGTCGAGCAGAACATATGCTAGCACTCACTTAAGAAACAATCAAGAGGAAGATCACAGACAACAGACAATATGTATCAAATGTATCACAGACGACGATAGACAATTAACCATGGCTATACGGTTCTGAAATTAAATCCCTTTTGTTTTTGTCTCTTTAGGAACTTGGAGGTATGTCAAATGTAGTCGAAGTGTCAAGTGAGATCAAATACTATCAATTTAAACTTTAGATAAAAAGGAATTCCAAACTCCAGAAATCAATTTAAACAAAAATTAGCTAATTTGACCTCAAATTCCAAAACATTAGCTAAAATCGAACAAATTGCCCAAAATCCCAAACCCTAGAAACTGATTTACACAAAAATCAAACAATCAGCTGCAAGCTACTCCAGAACAGCAATAACGTAAACCTCAAATTAAAATTTTTTAAGTAAAAACTAATCAAAAATTAGGTCATTCGACCTCAAATTCCCAATTGCTAATAAAGCAAATTGTCAGGAAAACTCACCGTCGCGGTACTGCCTTCACTGTGGTCGTCACCATCACCACCGTCGAGAAGAGAGGGTAGTGAACCCTAGTGTAGAGAGAGATTCCGAGAATAGTACCAAATATTTTAGGCTTTGGTTGGAAATGTAGTTATACTGATATTTATATATATGGATTATTTTTTATTGAATGTTTGATTTGTCGTATTTAAAGAAATCATAATGGTATAATTTCTAAGAATAAATAAATTAATTAATTATTAAAATACTTTATTTTATTTAATTTATATAGAGAGAGACTTTAAATATTTATTTTTAAAAGTAAAATTTTTATATTATTTAGCTTAGTTTTTTCTGTGTGTGCATTTTTATAATTATATTGTGTGTATTTTAAAAATAAAATTTTCATCTTATTTAACTTTAATTTTTTTGTGTGTGTCTTCCCATAATCATGCCGTGTGTGCTTAAATTTAGTTTGAAATAAAAACTTTCAACTTAAACTTGTTAAAATAAAAGAGGATTTATTGTTTATGTCACTTCATTTAAACACATATCACCCATATAATATAGAATATTAAAATTCTTTTAATTGATATATACAATATCAATTCTTAAGTGATTAAAAAACTATTTAATTTAAAATATGTAATTCAACAATAGAGTCGACATTTTTATTATTTTTTAAGAAATTTAAATATATAAATAAACGTAATAATTATTCAAATAAATTTAACGTATCATATATTCATAAACAAAATATTTCTTAAATGTGTATAAATCTCTAATATTTCATGTTAAATTACTTATTTTGTTTTAAATTTCATAAAATATTGATAATCCCATTTTTTGTTGAAAAATTCATCATAAAAAAATGTGAAAAAGAATTACTCTCATTTTTCATTATTTAGTATCACTAATATTTGGAAAGTCAAATTATATTTTTAAAAAAAATTAAATTGTCAAATATTTTTAGATAAATATAAAAAAAAATTATTTAATAATTAAGCATGTATTAAGTTAGAAAGGGAATGTCAACATACTTTAATAACTTGTCTATGATTTTATAAAAATACCTTATATTTTATATATGAAAAATAAAGTAATATATATATATATATAACGTGATAATCTTAGAATTTGAAGGGCAATTGTGTCCTTTCCTAATTTTATCTCAAGGATAAATAATGATGGGATTGTTATCCCACCAAATGGGTGGATAACTTATCCCGGTAATATTTATTAGTCCCATGATAAGTTATCCTGAATATTGTCAACCAAACATGTATTAAAAATTTTATCTCGGGATTATTATTTTATTCCGGGATTATTTGTTTTTGTAACTTAAACCAAACGACCCCTTAGAGCTTTCCGAGAATAGTACCAAATACGTTTAGAGACAAGAGTTTCTGTAATGTATTTGGTATATAATTATTAAACTTTCCGACTATAGTGGTCAGAAGCACATTTAATAATATATTTAAATAATTATTTATTTTTTATATAAGGGACTGATTATATTTATTTATTTAATTATTTTACGTTTTCGACTGCAGTAGTCAAAAATATATTTAATAATATTTTTAATTAATTGTTAATTTTCTGTATAAGGGTATGATTATATATTTAGTCATATAACTATTTATTTAATTATTTATTTTTTTCGACTATATCAATCGGTTAGATATTTAATACAATTAAATTATATATTTAAATTAATTATTTATAAAAGTTTCGACAACAATAGTCAGAATTTTTTTATAATATTTAATTATTTAATATTTTCGACTACATCGGTCGGTTATATATTTAATATAATTTAATTATTTATTTAAATTAATTAATATAATATAATTAAATATTTAAATTAATTAATACAATGTGAAAGACTACCGTATAACTTATATTTTATATAATTATTTATTTAATAATTAAATATGATGTTCCAACCACTACAGTCGGGTACAAATCAAATATATTTAATTATTTAATATTTCCGACTACAGTAGTCGGATACATTTAATATATTTACAGAGCAGTGTTTTTTTGTAATGTATTTAGTAATATATTTATTTAATTGCTAGTTTAGGTGTATGCGTCGTGTACCTCACTTTATTGAATTCAAACGTTACACTAAATAGGATATATGTTTAACTAATAAAGAAGAATACAATAATTAAATTCAACATCTTTTAGAGGATTTATTTAATTAAACCTAACCTTTACCAAAAAAAATTCTCAAAGCCGACAGACATTCATCTATCACCTGTAAACTGCAACAAAATAATACGGTGATAGAGACATCAAAACAATATAATTAAATCTAACATTTACACAAAAAAATTCTCAAAGTCGTCCAACACTCATCTACCACCTGTAAACAATAACAAAATAATATGACAATAGAGCTATCAAAATAACACAACTAAACTTTACATTTACACAAAAAAATCTCAAAATAGAAATATAAAAATAATATAATTAAACCTAATCTTAACTAAAAGAATTCCTCAAAGCCAACCGACATTCATCTATGACATGTAAATTACAACAAAAAATACAATAGTGATCACAAAACTTCAGTTTTAATGAAAATAATTCTTGTTTGAGCGGAAATTTTGACACTAAAGAATGACTTGAATGAAAACAAAGAAAATGTATATATACACACAAGTTGAATTATATTATGTTGACAAAAATAGTAAAGAAGTTGAAGGTTAGAAAATTAAGTGTCAACCAATCTAGACATGCAATTGAATCAAGTTAGATTAACATCAATCATATTTTCCCAATAAGTAAACTAGTTTTTTCTCCAGTTTAGCGTGCATCTCAATATTTATAAAAGTATTTCCTTGATAGATTCCTAATTTAGGAGTATTTTTCTAATTGATCAGTACAAAACAAATATTAATTGATTCTCCTTTCATATATTTTAGGAGTCTAGTTAATATAATAAAAATAATTAAATAATAAATTGAAAAAAATAGTGAAAAGACAGTTTTATCTAGAAGAAGTCTTTTAATAAAGGACAAAAAGTTTAAATTACTTTTCTAAGGATCTTCACACTTTTAATATATTATAGATTATAGATATACATATAGATAGATATAGATATACATATAGATAGATATAGATATACATATAGATATAGATAAATATAGATATAGATTATAGATATATAAAAATAGTCGATCCATAAACCAAAAAGACAGTAGTTATATTTTTGAGAAAAATCACGTATTCAAATAAAAAAGAAGACAAACCAATAATTTTGGAGAAAATATCTTGATCAGCCGTGTTGTGTTAAGGTGAATTTTTTAAAAGATATTTTTGAAAAGGAAAAAGGTGAAAACACTTTAAGAAAAGAATGGAAATAACATGTAAAATAAGGAACAATGCTTGAAATAAACTTTTATTCAATTTTTTTTTATAAAGGTTATATATATAGTTACCAATTAATTAGCTGTCTCTGTTTCTTCACATGAAATTGAGGCTTTTTTCCTATTAAAATGTCCCCTAAATATAAAAAGAGTGGTTCACTATTAATTGTGTAAAAAGACAGTTGTGTCTATTGCGAAAATTTTTAATGAAGGGCAAAAAATTTAAATCACTTTTCTAAGGTTCTTCACACTTTTAATATATTATAGATTTATATTTTTGACTACAGTGGTCGAAAATATAATTAATAATATATTTAGTTAATTATTAATTTTTTGTATAAGGGCATGATTTTATATTTAGTCATATATTTATTTAGTTATTAGTATTTCCGACTACAGTGATCGGAAATATATATTTAATAATTTATTTAAATAATTATTTAATTTTTGTATAAGGGTTTGATTATACATTTTGTAATATATTTATTTAATTAATTATATTTTTTTACTACAATGGTCGAAAATATATGTTTAATAATTTATTTAAATAATTACTTAATTTTCGTATAAGGGTTTGATTATATATTTAGTCATATATATATTTAATAATTTATTTAAATAATTATTTAATTTTCGTAAAAGGGTCTGATTATATATTTAGTAATTTATTTATTTAATTATTTATATTTTTGACTACAATAGTTAAAATATATATTTCCCAGAGTTTACCGCCAAATATTTTGATTGTTTCATAAATAGTATCGAAAAAATATTTTTTTAAAAATAAAAATAAAAAATTAAATTTTTCGCCTGAAGTTGTCGAAAATTTGCGACTAAATTTTTTTCACTCGGAAAATAGCGAATTTTGGTAGTGGATGAAATAGGTTCTTCAATTTGGTTCTTTTATTTGGTTTATTGTATTAGGTTGCACTTCGATAGCTAGGCAGAATTCTCTCAAATATTATTCTCGCTAATTTTCTCATGTTCTACCTTTTTCCCTCTCACTATATGTACATAAAGTTTGTATTAGAAGACCTTGAGTATTTATAACTCCAACCAAGCAGGCTTCTAAATCCACAAGGACTCCCATGCTTCTTGGAGTCTCTTCTTGAGTGTTGTAGTCAAATGCTAACTCTCATTCTTAGCACATGGTAATCTCCTTATATTTATCTGAAGTAACAAATTTTGTTCCTTTATTTTTGAACATGTGACTTTATTCACAAGAGACTCTCTTGTAAGTTGAACTCTTCTAAAGCAGTTCTTCATGACCCAGCTAAGCTTACTTGCTCCACGATATTTTGTCAATAGTCAAAACTTCACAAGTCTTAACAAATTCCTCTTTTTTTATGATAACTATTTCAGGCCCTTGTGCATTCTATTTTGATATCAACATCTTGCCATGTGAACACTAAAGCATGGAATACTTGAATGAAAACTTATGCTCATGTATATCTCACTATAGCACAAACATCTTAACCTGTGAAAGCTAAAGCATGGCGCACTTGAATACGCCAGGTTAGTTAACTAGGTTATAAAATCTGTACAACCTTTATGAAAAGGTGTAAAAAAACTTGACTTGTACCTCTACAGGATTTAACCCCAACTTCACTAAACTCAATGAGCTTATCAACAAAAGATTACAACTCTATAACCTAAGGAATTATGAACTCTAACTCCTAGTGTTCAACAATCTCCCCAGACCGTTGGAACCCACTTCAAGTTCCAAACTTATAAATCAAATTACAAAACTCTACAGCCCTAGGAACTAACTCTTATTCCTAAAAACACACAAACTTCCCAAGGTTTATGTTCTCAAGTCTTCGAGTTATCCCAACTTGAAGACTAAACTCCTAAACTAGTTTATAACACATTGTCACTAAGAAATCATGAAAATTACGATTTAATAAACTTCTTAAAACATAACAACTAAAATAAAATACTAATAGGCACGTGGATGAAACAGGTTCTTCGATTTGGTTCACTAGTTAGTTAGACAAAACTCTCTCAAATATTGTTCTCACTTATTTTCTCATGTTATACTTTTTTTCCTTTCAGTATGTGCATAAATTTTCCCTTGAAAAACCTTGAGTATTTATAACTCCAACTAAGCAAACTTCTAACTCCACAAGGATTCTTGTGCTTCTTGAACTCTCTTCTTGAGTGTTGTAGTCAAACACTAACTCTCATTCTCAGCACATGTCAATCTCCATATGTTTAGCTGAAGTAAAAAACTTCTATTCCCTTATTTTTGCACATAGAACTTTATCCACAAAAAGTCCCTTGTAAGTTAAACTCCATCAAAGTAGTTATTCATGAACCAGCTAAGCTTACTTGTTTCATGGCCTCTTGTCAATCATCAAAACTCCATAAGTATTAACAAATTCCACTTTTTGATAATGACAAACTCAGGACCTTGTGCATTCTATTTTGATATCAACATCTTGACCTGTGAACGCTAAAGCATGGAATACTTGAATAAAAACTCATTCTCTTATGCATCTCATTTTAGTACAAACATCTTGACCTATTAAATCTAAAGCATGGAACACTTTAATAAGCTAGGTTAGTTAACTAGGTTAGAAAATTGGCGCAACCCTTATCTTCCCCCTTTTAGCATCAACAAAAACTATTTCAACCATATGGATGGCAAAAAATTATGGACCTTGCATGATGTAGTAGGTAATAGAAACATGTTTCGTGTACCTGGTTCATCACTTTATCAATTATTAAAATATATCAGCTCATTAAGAACTCTTGATTGACAAGAACTCTCGTCTTCTTGGATACTTGAGCCTGCATATTTGTGGACTCCTTATATGGATATACTTTGTCCAAATCTGTAAGAACTCTTGCTTGACAAAGACTTCCATCTTGCTTGGATGCTTGAGTCTGTATGTTTTGGAACTCTTGTCTTGGATATGCTTTGTACAGACTTATGGTTTTTTCTTCTTAAGACTTTTTTTAATTCAAACAGTCCTTATATAAGTTAGATTCTGGATACAGGAACATGTTGATCAACCTATTTTATTTATGTTTTCCACTACTTTATCAATCATCAAAACATACATGAACATAATAATTTCCCCCTTTTGATAATGACAAACTAATTCTCCTTATGTAATGTACTCCACTTGTTTCACTATTTAAAGTCTAAACAAAGTATCAAAAGACAAACGTTAGATAAACCAAGTCATAATTATCGGTTATAAATATTACACAATATACACACTTTCTCTTTTGGCATCATAAAAAACCTGCATTAATTATGCATACCAAGTCTCTTGAACTAGAAATTTAAACTCATGCCCACTACGGCTATCATCTATATTAACACTTAAAAGTTAAAAACTCAATTAGATATAACCAAATATTTGCAAAGACAAGGGAATAGGCAGAAATAAGAGACTAAAACCAAACATTCTTATTGATCATTTATAAGATGCACCCCAGATTTTTAACAAAATTAAAAATAATATTAAAGCAAGTGTGATGAGAGTGGGAAAGGTTTGGAAGAGTCTAAGGATAGAAGGACTGAACTTTTGACAAAGTTGGAGTATGAGATGATGAAGGGGGACCTTTTTTTAGCAAGTCAAATCAGTGTATGCTCAGAGTTTGTAGCCTTTTATTTTGTTCAATCTTAAGTCATGAATTTTTCTCTCCAAGAGCATCCTTCTCAATATTATATTATACATAAAGCATATTCAAGGCCTCAAGGTGAGAAACACAAAGTGCTCCAATCTCATTATCCTTAGCAGTCAAGGCATCCCTTAGTAATACAAAAGATCATTGGACCTTCTTGATGAAATAGGTATATCATCTTGGTTCATAAGAATTAGAGTGTCTAGTCCTTTAGCTTGTATAGCAATTGTAAATAATCTTTCTAAGATGAGATCACACCTATTTTGAAATTAATATGCAAATAATAGTGCTCTTTTCATCAAAATTATTCATTGGTACAGAAGAACCAGCTGTCTCGACCTGTTCCATAGGTATAAATATTTCAAACCCAATCCTCAATGTCCATCCTTGTTTATCAATCATAAATCATTTTCTACAGTAAGGCCAACAGGAGAATTAGGTTCTACCGAGGAATCCCTAAGCATTTCCCCCTAAATAAATAATCAATAAAATTGAGCACCTCAAATGAATCTGATTCAATTATAGGGTCACCAAATAATCTCCCTTACAAGATACGTCCTCTTTAACTCCCTTAACGATATTAACAGTCTCATAGACGGATTCCTCTTGATTCACCCCAGATGATTCTTCCTCACTTGGTACCTCAGTCTTCTCTTAATAATTCATAACATGAGCACATTTATCAACAATAAATTCAGCAGTAGCTACTCTCTCAGAATTACTATTCACATGACTAACTCTTAAATCATCTATCAAGTTTAACTTTAAGAAGAGTTGTGATGAGATGAGACTGAAAACTTTTTAAAAAGGGTTATTATTATCTTGAACTTATTATGTTAGAAAAAAATGGTTATGGAGTTCTTTTAGAAGTCAGTCTCTTTTGTGCATTTTGAAAGAAAGAGGTACAATGTTTTGTAATTATTTTTAATATTTGAAAAAACTTTGGAGCACATATCTCAATCAGTATTTCAATAGTTGATCTTGTTTCTATTTTCAAGCTATTTTTCTGTAACATAGACAAATATAATGTTATATTGCACAAGTTACTTGAACTTGAAAATGGTATGAGACATACAACTAAATGTACAAGACTGGGCATATAATTAAACTTAATGTGCATTTTATATGGTGTTATTTATCCAATCATTGAGGGATACTCATTTAATCTTAATCATTCCTAAGTAAACTACTATGATGGACTAGGTTTATCCATATATTTCATCCATTGTTCCCCCTATCACAAGGTTTTTAGTCTTTCTAATGCCACATATTTTCCCTTTCATTCTATTTTGAAGGTTACATTTTCTCCCTTCATATCTATGAGTAAAAAAACTTTAGTTTATCCCCTTTATATGCCTTAATCAAGCACTATTCATGTCATGTTTTCTTGCTTACTTTCACTCGAACCTGCAAAACAATCAAAGGTTAGTTTTAGGAACCCAAACAAGTTGGGTCCTTTATTATGATTAAAGGGATGAATCAAACTTCTTTTTGCCAGCTTGGTAACAGGTTAGTAGACTTGTTTCTTTTAATAAATTTGGGACATTTTCCTTTAGCCAATTCTATGTTTTTCTTCATAATTCTTTTACAACTAGACATTCAGTATTGGGATGTCCAAGTTGTCCATAAATATATCACAAATCCCCAGTAACAACTATTTCTGTATGAAAACCTAAATCTGCCTTTCCATTACGAGTCTTTCCACCTAGCTTATTTACAATTATAGAATACTAGATCCATCTATTTCCTTTTTTCAAGATCTAATTTTAACGTAGACACTTCTAGATTCAGTTTTTTGATTTTTTCTCTTTCACAAAAATTCATCTTTGCACTGCTTCAGTTCTTACTCAATTTTTTGTTGATTTTCACTTATAAATCCTTTTACTTTTCTGGTAATTGACAACTTTAAGATTTCAGATTTTAGATCCAGGTTAGATGAACCAAGTTGATGACATGTTCCTTTAAGATGCAGTTTTTTGTATCAATGGCATTCTTGCAGGTCTCGAGATCAATATAATCAAACTTTAGACTTTTAAAAGTACTAAATAACTGATTCCTACCAGATGTTAGCTTATAAAATCATCAATCAATGCACTTATTAAGGAAATTAGTCTTTTATTAGAACAAAGATGCAATTTATCTTTAAGATCAAGTAGACTTACCTAAAATTTTAGATTTTTTTCTTCCATGTCTAAGTCAACTATAGCCATAAGTACAATTTCATAAACTCCATCATCATCATCATTATCATCATCATCATCATCATCATCATATACTTCTGATCTTGATCCCCATGCAACCATCGTAGCAATGATTCCTTTATTTTGTAGTTAGATTTCTTTTTGAACTTCAACTTTTTCCTTCCCCCTCCCCCTCAATTTCCTACAATGGGCAATACTTAATCATGTGATCTATATTTTTACACTTGACACAACCAACTTGAGAATTATCATTGGAAAAACACATGCTACTTGTTCCTTTCTTGTCCGGCCACTTTTTCTTTTTAAAAAATCTTTTGAAGTTCTTGACAAGCCTTTTATTATCTAGATCTGGTTCTTCTCCGTTATAGACCTTTAAGGATTGTGAATTATCCTTAGTTCCCTTATTCTTTCTTAAATTCTCCATACTCTTTTCATATGCATCCATAAGAGTGTCTTAAATTTATTTTACGGTGGTACAACCTGAGATCCTGTTGTATTAATTTATTCCAAGCCCACAAATAAGAATATACTTGGCTTGAATTCTTTCCAAGCATCTTGAAGTCAGCCTCATCATACTTATTCTTGTCTTTTAATATGTCCTTATTTTCAGTATCCTTTTAATGGGGTATTGAGGTCCAATAATTGTATTTCAGAGTTCGTAGTCCACAGCTTGAAGGAAGTTTTTCATTATTTCTTTCCATCCTGAGTAGTATTGACCATTGAACAATGGAGGCCTATTGGTGTCTTATCCATCACACTATTCAGTATGTGGTGCAGATTAATCTTTGTTCTTATCTCAAGGTGTTAGCCTTCACAAGAGAACTCGCGCTGATACTAATTGATATTTCTACACGTCCTAATAACTCGTGTGGGATATGCTTGATTTTGCGTACAAATAAACTAGATTGCCTAACATGTTCCAACAAATGCAGTAAAGATAGTAAATAATAAACACGATAGTATTACGTGAAAAACATCCAACTCACAAAAGGTATAAAAACCTACGAACTGTACCTCTATAGGATTTAACCCTAACTTCACTAAACATAATGAGCCTCTCAACAAAAGATTACAATTCTATAACCTAAGGCCTAAGGGATTATAAACTTTAATTTATAATGTTCAACAATATCCCAGAGCGTTGAAACCCACTTCAAGTTCCCCATTTGGAAATCAAATTACAAAACTCTAGCAACCCCAACAACTGACTGCAATTCCTAAAAACACACAAACCTCTCAAGGTTTATGTTCCCAAGTCTTTGAGTTATCCCAACTTAAAGACAAAACCCCTACTCCAGTTTATAACACCCTGGAACAAAGAAAGCTTGAAAACCATAACTCAATAAAATTCCTAAAACATAATAACTAAAATAAAAAACTTTAGATATATGGATCAAACAGGTTCTTCGATCTGGTTCTTTAATTTAGTTCACTGTATTAGGCTGCACTTCAATAGTTAGGCAGAACTCTCTCAATTATTGTTCTAGCTTATGTGCTCGTGCTCTACCTTTTTTCCTTTCAGTATATGTGCATTAATTTTGTTTTGAAAGACCTTGAGTATTTATAACTCCAACCAAGTAAACTTTTAACTCCACAAGGACTCTTATGTTTCTTGGACTCTCTTCTTGAGTGTTGTAGCCTAGCACTAACTACCATTCTCAGCACATGACAATCTCCCTATGTTTATCTGAAGCAACAAACTTTTATTCCTTTATTTTTGCCCATGTGACTTTATTTAGAAAAAGTCCTCTAGGAAGTTGAACTCTTTTACATCAATTCTTCATGAACCAGCTAAGCTTACCTATTCCATGGCCTCTTTTCAATCATCAAAACTTCACATGTCTTAACAATATGGTATTGTTTAATTATAAATAAAATATAATAATTATAAATTAAAAAGTGAAGAGTTATATTTTTGGGTAATAAGAGGGGGAAATAGTTAATATTCATTATTCTTCATGTCTAAATTTTTATGATACTATTGATTTCGCATAAAATTTAATAAAGAAAAATAATATTTTTATTATTATAAATGTATTACCATATATAATAAATGTTTATTTCTAGAAAAGTAAGAAACCTCAACTTTGGGGCAAAGTTAGTCTTTCCCTATAAATAAAGAGTTTTTTCTTCATTATTGTTCACCCCTCAAGAATTTCTCAAGAGAAATAAAGAAGTCTCCTCTCTTCTTTCTTCTTCTTTCCTGCTTTATATTTCATAACACGTTATCAGCACGAGTCTCTAACTATCATCACCAAAGTGAATTATATTCTTAAATTTCATTCCTAATTTACAGTTACCAGGTAGGTACTTTTTTTTCATGTTTCAAACCTTTTGGTGAGTGCTATTTTACAAAGATACATGTTGTGTGAAAGGAATTGTTTCGGTAGTAACATTGCATGTTGGTGCCACCATATATATCCACTAATATATTAATGGATACCAAATTTTAACAAAGAACGTTTGTATATGTATAAACTATAATTTAATCACTTTATGAGTTTGGTTGTAGTTCTTAATCGGTGGTGCGATCTAATATTATGTTGAGAGATTTTTTTTGTTATATATGTTATGGATCTAGATAACTAACATGTATTCTTTTTATTATTCTACTTATTGAAGTTATTGAACTCTTCAAATAGCACTAAAAATCATAATAGTATTATATAGTGGATCTAATGCTACAAAACTTGGATCTATTATTCTATTGATTAAAGGTAAGATGGTGAATAATATTCAAATCTCATGGCACTAAAAGAGTAAGACATCGGATTAGAGTCTCAATCACCATGATGATAAGATGTTGGGTTTAAGTACCATCGATTTATGCCTAAGACATCTTTATATGGATAAGACATTGAGTTTGAATCTCCATGCACCATATTAATGATACAAGGATGGCTAATGCAAACTAATGTTTCTTTTATGAAAAGTCATTAAACTTGTCCCGCGAAATATGATTAACTCCATGAAGTGAATATGGTAGCAATGTATAATAAGTCTAAAAGATGACAATTTACTCTATTCTTGAACTGAATGTAGTAGCAGTACATGATATTGAGGACTATAAGATATGTTAGAGAAAAACTCCCTAATCATATGTATGCCTCGATTTTCTCCTGAAATAGCAATACCTTGAAAGAAATTCTAAGTTATCATAATTTGATAGGCTTAAGACATGATTATATTACATTCTTAAGGAATGAGAATTTTGATTGTTTATATATATGTGTGTGTGTGTCTACAGATCTATTTCCTGGGATGAATGTGACAAGTATTTAGTAAAGATTAGAATCTGAATGTACTTTTAATTGTGAAGATATCATGACCCACCTCTGAAAGAGGTAGAATAATTGAGAAGAAATATTCTATGTATACTCTGAAGTAGTAAATATGATGTTTATTCTTGTAAAGTAAATTAGAAATTTACTATAACAAAGGGCACATGTCATGGTAAAATTGGTGTTTCCATTCCCAAGATATGTTTATTGTGTATTATACATATGTTGAAGAATTAGAAGATTCTTCAAGAATTATATATTATGTTTGTTCTCATGATAAGTTGGTTGAACCATCTAATATTGAGATTGAATCCCTTAAAATTCTGAAAAGTATAAAAAGCGAACATGAGCCAGTTCACATATCATGTGATCTATTGAAAAGATGCTTCAATAAAATGATCACATGTACATTTATTGTTAACCTGCAGTTGACATTCATAAAGTTGCTTGCTCCATAAAATTGAGTTAAGAGAAGACATGTCATCTTGATAATACTAGTTAAGTTGGTGTTAGATTCCTCTGATAAATAATTAAATCATTACTTATGAGAATAAAACTTCATGCTTTGATTTAAAATGTGATATATCATATATAAAAATACTTGTATGTATCAAATCAATAAATTATGATTAATTCACCCTCAAAACTGATTCAGGGTCAAGAACCACATATTTTTCATTTAATAATTTTGATGTACAATATAATAATGGATATACAATAATGCACAGAGATAAATTTTCTAAAGTAAATTGATATGTATGTTAGTTTTCCTAACATGAAGGGGAGATATGTAAGACTCTTTAAAAACATTGATCACTTTATTTTTGCCCTTTCTGCGTGCATAATATTGATTTTTTTACTTAAATTATGTTTAGGGATGTTAAAAGGGTAACTTGAAAAAGTTTTGAAATTTTTAAAACGGTTCGAAGTCATTTTGGCACCTTGAGGCAGATAGGGTCTGTAATAAGATCATTTCACGGAGGTTAACCTTCGCGACATCGGTGTGGCATAGAGGCTAACCTCCATGATAATGGCGTGCCATGCTAGTGTTTTAATTTCGTCCAATTTTATTTTTCTTTCACTTAGGGTGAGGTACTTTTGATATTTTTACCCTTGTACGACCTTTAAACATAAAGTAAGCCTCTTTTCTTATGTTTTCAAAGATCAAAATCGTTCATTCTCTCTTAAAACTCATAACCCAAAAATATTTAACGGTTTCACAGAGATTTATCATCCAGGCTCCAACTTTGAATTGACTTTAATTTTATGTGTATTTCAGGCATGTTTCTCTCTCCTAAACTTTAATTTTACATTGCGACATTAATTGAATGTATTTTCATGTGATTTAACTTGTGGGTTTTGAAATTGGATTGAGGGATTTTGGTTATTACTGACTGAATTACATGTCCCATGTTTTAAATTGATTATTCATGCTTTAAATTAATGCTTTGGGGACTGAATTGGTGCATTAGTTAAATGACCGGAATGAGAGACATGGGTTTCCTCAAATTGGATAAATTTTGCCTTGGAATTGACATTAACCTAAACCCACTTTATAATGTTATATTACATATGGACAAATTGCATAGTTAAACTTGCTTTTGAACTCAATGCATTGTATTAATGGATAAATTGATATAAAAATGGATTTGGTGGCCATGGTTTGGATTTTAATGAAACTTGGGAGTCCAATGTAGCTGTGTGAATTGGTTTGGCATAATTAAATAAGTTTGCAAGTATTGGTATGACGATATCAAGTGGTAAATGCCTTTATGAATGACTTATGGGTTAATGGCTGGAATTATATGCAAAGTAATTTTAATTTAGGCTTAAAGAGGGTTGTGTAACTCATTGTGAAGGTGTAAGTCCTGGGGGAACGAACATAAAAAATCATGTTTGCCGGGGTTGGGGGTCTATATAACTGTGTGCTTAATACATACATGATATATATATTTGAGATGAATATTGCCTATGGTTACTTTAGTTTTCCCTCAGATTTTTCATCCGTTCGTATGGCTAACACGCATTGGGGCCCTTATAGCAGGAAAAACTGAACCCATATAGCTCATGGGTGCCTTTAGGATGGATCGAGCTACACAGTCTAGGTTAGTGGTTTTAAACTCTCATGCTTATGGCCGTTACCCTATCCCGACATCTTATATATGTATATATGAATGTGCATATGTGGTTTTAACTGATTTTGGATATGGCATTATTTTATCACTTTCCCTGAGTTACATATCAGTGCTAATCCCACTAATCATCTTAGGATGCTACATCATCTCATGATGTAGGATCTGAAGACTTTTCTATTGCTCCTGTGCTATATTAGATGGTTGAGCATGTCTATTGAGTTGATATGAAATAGAGAGCCTCCGTCCTTCGAAAGGCTTTATCATTTCATTTTTCTTTCTTTATTGACTTAGTACTTTGGATTCTTTTTTGTCATAGTTGGTGGTATGTCCTGGCTTAGTTGTTATACTGGTTTTAGAGGCTATTGTGGATAAATGTGGGATGGTTATTATTTTGACTCTTAGTTTTATTTGAGTCATCTATTTATTTTTTCATTACTATCTTGATTTGGCTTCCACTCTATTGTTATTATTATGATCTTGAGGTTAGGTTAAGGGGGTGGTCTCCGGTCTATGGTAGGCTTGAGATACCCATCACGACTTGTCTTGGTTTGGGTCATGACAAGCTTGGTATAAGAGCACGATTTAGAATCATTGGGTGTCTACAAAGCCGTGTCAAGTAGAGTCCTTTTTATGGATGTGTAGCATGCCACACTTATAGGGAGGAGGCTACAAGGTATTTAGGAACATTTTCCTTTCTTATGTTCTATTTTTGGCTGTAGAGTCTAGTGTTCTTAAACTTTTTTAACTCCTGGCTTCCTCGAATTTTAGATCATACCTCCCCAAAAATCTGATGTTCATAGAAATTATGCTGGGAACTCTGACCTACCTTATAATAATATGGAAGGGACTCACCCTGTGTATGAAGTGCAAACTCGATCTAGGATCCATGCTCCTGATTATGCTGCTCCACATGGAGTTCCATCGGTCCCTACTAATCCTCCCCGGGCTTCTCGAACTGGTGATATTTATAATCAGCTACCTCAGGAAGATATCTCTAATGCGAAGTTTCATCAGTGTATTTATGTGCTTACTCAATTGGTGGCATTGCGGTATCGTCAGTCTGATTGTGTTGGTTCTGTTGCTCATTATTCTGAGGTCATTCGTGCTAGCTAATTTATGAGGTTGAACCCCCTAACCTCTATAGTCTATGAGATTAAGAAGGATCTGTAGGGATTCATTAATGTGATGAAAAAAATCTATAGGGTTATGCATGCTACTGATGTAGAGGGTATGGAGTTTTGTTTATTTATCAGTTGAAAGATAGAGCTTACCAGTGGTATGAGGAGTGGGAAGCTACGAGGGGTAATAACGATAAACAGACGGTATGGTATGACTTTTTAGGGGCATTTCTTGATCACTTCTTTCCTCAGGAGTTGAGAAAAACTAAGGTTGAAGAGTTTATGAAATGAGTGTGAAAGAGTATGCTCTGAAATTTCAGTAGTTGTCCCATTATGCTTCGGAGTTAGTGGCTAACATGAGATCTAAGATGAGGAAATTTTCTTTTAGTTAGTCTCATAACTTAGTATTGAAGTGTAAGCTTGCAATGTTGAACAATGATATGGACATATCCAGACTTGTGCTTATATACAATAGGTTGAGGATGAGAAAAAAAGTAGGCAAAAATAGGAAAGAGGTGGAATGTAAAGTTTAGATATTCAGAGCAGGGTAGAGGTTAGTAAAATAGTGGAAGAGATAGTAGACAATGGACAAAGAATAAGAATTGGGAAGTTTATATTCATATGCTAGTGCTCCTTATCCTAAGCCTTCGGGCAATTATTGTTTTTAGGATAGAATGGTATTAAGGCACAGGCTGCACAGTCTCAGACTAGTGGAGCTCAGTCTACCCCACCTTATCCTCTTTGTCATTTTTATGGGCAGATTCACTGTAGATATTGTGAGGAGGGGAGAAATTGGTGTTATAATTATCGTCATCTGGGTTACATATAGTGAGACTGTCCTTCAACCAAGGTTTCCACTGGGGCTAATAAAGTTTCAATTGCCACATCTTCATCTCTTGCGCCAAAGGGCGCTACTTCTGGTATGGCCACTAACTAAAATTATCTCTATGTACTTTTTACTCATCAGGAATCTAAGGCATCCCCAGATATTATTACTGGTATGATACAATACTTTTTGTGTGACGTTTATTATTTTCTTGATCTGAGTTTTACCCTATCTTATGTGACCCTTTATGTGGCTGTGTATTTTGGTTTTGGTCTTGAAAGTATTTTTGACCCTTTTTTTGTGTGTACTTTGGTGATTGGTTCTATAGTTGCTAGAAAAATCTATAGGGGTTGTGTGGTGTTCATCTTTTATAGGAAGACATTGGTGGATTTGATAGAGTTAGATATGGTGGATTTTGATGTTATCTTGGGGATGGATTGACTTTATTTATTTCATGCTATGTTTTTCTAGATTGTAGGACCCGAAAGGTCAGTTTCCACTTCCCTAACGTACCAGTATTAGAATGGGAGGGGAGTTTCTTAATACCCAAAAGAAAGTTTATTTCCTATCTTAAAGCCTAGAAATTGATTTCAAAAGGGTGTTTGTATCATCTAGTTCTTTGCAATCTGTCCCTGTGGTTAATTTAAGAGTCTTTCTTTGCAATCTGTCCCTGTGGTTAATAAATTTATTAAAGTGTTTTTCGATGATCTTCCTGGAATTTCTCCCAATAAGGAAATAGATTTTGGGATTGATCTTTTACCGGATACTCGTCCTATTTCCATTCTTTTTTATTGAATGGCTCCGACTTAATTGAAGGAGATTAAGGAGCAGATAAAGGATCTTCGTAATAAAGGCTTTATTCATCCCAGTATTTCTCTGTGGGGTACTCTTGTGCTTTTCGTGTGAAAGAAAGATGGGTCTCTTTGGATGTTTATAGACTATCGTCAGTTAAATAAGCTTACTATAAAAAAATAAGTATCCTCTTCCTCGGATTAATGATTTTTTCGATCAGCTTCAGGGTGCTAGATGTTTCGCTAAGATTGATCTTCATTTGGGCTATTATCCGTTGAAAATTAGAGAGGTTAATATTCCCAAGACTGCTTTTCAAACCTGGTATGGTCACTATAAGTTTTTGGATATGTCATTTGGGTTGACTAATACTCCGGTTGTGTTCATGGATCTTATGAATTGGGTTTTCAGGTAGTTTTTGGATTTGTTTGTGGTAGTTTTCATTGATGACATCTTGGTGTACGTTAAGAGTGAGGAGGATCATGTCAGTCACCTCCAAATTGTGTTTCAGGCCCTTAAGGACCAGAAGTTGTATGCTAAATTTTCTAAGTGTGAGTTTTGGCTAAATATTGTGACCTTTCTTGGACATATTATTTCTAGTAAGGGGATCAAGATAGATCCACAAAAAGTTGAGGCAGTTAATAAATGGTCTAGACCCATGACTCCAACTAACATTAGGAGCTTCTTGGGCTTGGCTGGGTATTATAGGAGATTTGTGGAGACTTTCTAGTCTATTACTGCTCTGTTGACAAGATTGACTCAAAAAAGGTTAAGTTCTTGTGGTCCGATGCTTGTGAGGGTAGTTTTGAGAAGTTAAAGAATAAGTTGACTTTTGCTCCAGTTTTGGCCCTGTCCGAGGGTAATGATAGTTTTGTTGTGTTCTGGGACGCGTCCCGTGTGGGACTAGGTTGTGTCTTGATGCAACGTGATAAGGGTTGTGGCCTATGCTTCTAGGCAGCTTAAGGTTCATGAGAGGAATTATCTGACTCATGACTTGGAGTTGACGGTTGTGGTTTTTGCTTTGAAGATTTGGCGTTATTATCTGTATGGGGTGTATATAGATATCTATTTAGACCATAAGAGCTTACAGTATATATTTTCTTAGAAGGAGTTGAATCTCAGGCAGAGGCAGTGGCTTGAATTGCTTAAATATTATGACATGAGTCTTCACTGCCATCCAGGTAAAGCTAAGGTTATTGCTGATGCTCTTAGCAGGTTGTCTATGGAGATTTTATCCTATGTTGATAAAGAGAAAAAAGGATTAGTGAAGGACATTTACAGGTTGGCTAACTTGGGAGTTTGTTCTTTAGACTTCGAGGATAGATGAGTCATTGTTCAAGAAGTGGTTAAATCATCTCTTGGTGCTGGGTGAAAGAGAAACAGGCTTTGGACCCCTTATTTATGTAGATTAAGGATGATGTGGGTCAGCAAGTCAAGGTTGAGCACTTGAGGCCTAGAGTCATGTCTTAAGAGATAGAGTTGCCTATGTGGAAGTGGGAGATGATTAATATGGATTTTATTAGGGTCTTTCGCGGTCTCACAATCAGTATGATTCAATGTGGGCCATTTTGGATAGAATGACTAAGTCCGCTCACTTCTTACCTGTGAGGACTAACTACTCAAGAGAGGATTATGTTAAGTTGTTCATTCAAGAGATTGTGAAGTTGCATGGTGCACCAGTGTCCATCATTTCAGATTGAGGTACAAAGTTTTTGTCTCACTTTTGGCATTTGTTTTAGAAAAGTTTGGGTGTATAAGTGAATCTTAGCACCGCCTTCCGCCCTCAAATGGATAGACAAATAGAACAGACTATACAAACTTTGGAGGATATGCTAAGGGCATGCGTGATTGATTTTAGAGGTAGTTGGGTGGATCATTTGCCTCTTATCGAGTTTTCGTATAATAACAGTTACCATTCTAGCATTCAAATGACTTTTTTAAAGTCTATTTATAGTATGAGGTGCAGATCTCCTATTAGGTGGTTTGAGATTGATGGGACTAGGTTTTTTGGTCCTGAATTGGTTGACCGAGCCATGGAGAAGGTGAAAGTGATTAGAGAAAGACTTAAGACTGCTCAAAGTCCCCAAAAGTCTTATGCAAATATAAGGCAAAGTGAATTGGAGTTTGAAGTAAATAATTGGGTATTCTTGGAGGTGTCTCCTATGAAAGGAGTTATGAGGTTTGCGAAGAAGGTATAGATCAGTCCCTATTATGTAGGACCATATTAGATTGTAAGAAGAGTTGGGAGTGTGGCGTATGAGTTGGAGTTGTTTGGGAGTTTGGGTTCCATTCATCCTATGTTTCATGTGTCCATGCTGAAAAAGTATATGGGTGATCCTTCCTTGATGGTGCCTATTGAGGATGTTGATACTATAAATTCTTTGTCTTATGAGGAAGTTTCGATTGAAATTATTGGATAGGCAAGTTCATAGATTGAGAACAAAGGATGTAGCTTCGGTGAAGGTCCTTTGGAGAAACCAAAAGGTAGAAGAGGCTATATGAAAAACTGAAGAAGATATGAAGGCTAAGTATCCATTCCTGTTCCCCGGGTTGGGTGAAAGTGCTCAAGGTATGAATTTAATTTTCAACTTGTCCCTTTTTAGGTTTGTCACATAATTCTATTGTGTTCTTGTAATTCTCGTGTTAAAAGTGTCCTAACTCATTATTCGGGGACGAATGATCCTAAGGGGGGATAATGTAAGACCCCTTAAAATATTCAATCATTTTATTTTTGACCTTCTTGTATGTGTAATAGTAATATTTGTTATAGTTTTGGAATTTTTAAAAGGGATTTGGGGTCATTTTTGGATTCTGAGGCAGTGAGGGTATGCGATAAGGCCGTATCACAGAGGTTAATATCTGCGATATCGGCGTGGCACGGAGGCTAACCTCCGTGATAACGGCGTGCCATATCAGTGCTTTAATTTTGTCTAGTTATGTTTTTTTCACTTGGGGTGAGGGTTTTTGGTCTTTTACCCCTTGTACGACCTTTAAACATAAAATAAGCCTCTTTTCTTTAATTTTCAGTGATCAAAATCATTCATTCTCTCTTAAAACTCAAAATCCAAAAACTTTCAAGGGTTTCACAGAGAATTCATCATCCGAACTCCAAACTTCAAATTGACTTCAATTTCTTGTGTATTTCAGGCATGTTTCTATTTCCTAAACTTTAATTTTACACAGTGGCATCAATTGAATGGATTTTCATATGATTTAAATTATAAGTTTTGAAATTGGGTTGAGGGGTTTTGGTTGTTACTAATTGAATTACTTGTTTCATGTTTTAAATTAGTTAGTCATGCTTTAAATTAATATTTTTGGGACTGAATTGGTGCATTATTTAAATGGTTGGAACGGGGGACATGGGTTTCCCCAAATTGGATGAATTTTGCCTTGGAATTGGCATTAACCTCGACCCACTTTACAATCTTGTTTTGAATATAGGCAAATTGCATAGTTTAACTTGCTTTTGAACTCAATGCATTGTATTAATGGATAAATGGATATAAAAAGGAATTTGGATGGCTTTTGTGGCCATGGTTTGGATTTTAATTGAACTTGGGAGTCCAATGTGGTTGTGTGACTTGGTTTGGCATAATTAAATAATCTTGCAAGTATTGGTATGACGATACCAAGTAGTAAATGCCTTTATGAATGACTTCTGGGTTAATGGTTGAAATTTTGTGCAAAGTGATTTTAATTTGGGTTTAAAGTGGATTGTGTAGCTCACCGTGAAGGTGTAAGTCACGGGGGGATGAACATTGGAAATCATGTTTGTCGGCATTGGGGGTCTATATGACTGTGTGCTTAATACATACTTGATATATATATATATATATATATATATATATATTCATATATTTATATATATTTGGGACGGCTATTACCCATGGTGGCTTTAGTTTTCCCTTAGATTTTTCCTCGGATCGTGCGGTTAACCGTATTGGGGCCCTTACAGTGGGGGGAGCTGAACCCATATAGCCTATGAGTGCTTTTAGGATGGATCGAGCTACATAGTCTAGGTTAATAGTTTTAAACTCTCATGTTCATGGCCTTTACCCTATCCCGGTATCTTATATATGTATATATGAATGTGTGCATGTGGTTTTGACTGATTTAAGACATGGCATTATTTTATGACTTTTCCCGAGTTACATGCCAGTGCTTATCCCACTGATCATCCAAGCACGCTATATCATTTCATGATATAGGGTCCAAAGATTTTTATATTGCTTATCTGCAGTATTAAGTGGTTGAGCATGTCTCTTGAGTTTCTGTGAAGTGGTGAGCCTCCGAAGGCCTTATTATTTCATTCTTCTTTCTTTATTGACTCAGTACTTTGAATTCTTTTTGGTCATAGTTGGGGAATGTCCTGACTTAGTTGCTATTTTGATTCTAAAGTCTATTGTGGACAAATGTGGGATGGTTATTGTTTTGACTCTTAGTTTCATTTGAGTCATATATTCATTTTTTATTACTATCTTGATTTGGCTTCTGCTCTATTGTTATTATTGTGCTCATGATGTTAGGTTAAGAGGGTGGTCTCCGGTCCATGGTGGGCTTGAGATACTCATCACAACTTGGCCCTAGTTCGAATCGTGACAAGATAATAAACAACTAAAAAATATGTTGTGAATTATCATTAATATGATCCTCATTCAAAGATAATTCAAGTTCAAATGCTAGGAGAATTTGCTGACCCAAAAATTAATATTATATTTAGCTATAAATGCTCTAATTGGATATCCTTGAAGGACAGAGTCTATTACATGTATGAATCATGGTAGATCAATCAATTCTAAAAGCAATAATTCTTGAAAAGAGAGAGCAAATTATCATAATAAGGAGGTAATGTGCTCTTAAGGAACCTATGACATAATACTTCATGAAATCTTATGAAAGGTTTAGGTACCTGAAAATAATGAAGTGATGAGATCTCAAAATATTATTTTACATTGTGAACTGATACAAAATGATATTTCATCGATAATATCTTTGATATAATATTGTCGCAATATTGTAAAAGATTACAAAGATTTGAATTCTACGTTTATTTAAGCATGCTGACATAGAAATATTTATCAAGTGACCTGAAATGATGCATTTTGATAAGTGTAAAACTTTTTTGATTTGCAGTCCAAACACTTAAAGATGTCACACATGAAATGTTGAATATTGTAACTTGACAAAATTTATATGAAAACTTTTTAAGGATTCAAAATATTTGAAGCATGCATATAAAAGTTTTTGGAAAACTTATTTATAATCCTTATATTGCATAAATTTATGACTTGAAAATTATTGGAACTCTTGGAGAGTTTTCAAAAGCAATAGATTATTTGGTGAAATAAAAAATATACCGAATTGGATTGGTTATATATCTTAGTGTAATTGGTGTACTAATGTATCTTGTGAATAATTAAAAGGCCTAATATAACCTTTTGGGTCAATTTTTTTAGCAAGATATAGTTATGCACGGAGACATTGGAATAAGATCAAACACATTAGCTTATTGTAGTCCCGATGTCATTGGTTATGCTGATGCTGGGTATTTATCTGACCCGTATAAAACTTAGTCTCAAACAGGCGATGTGTTCATATGTGGGGGTACTTTCATATCTTGGAGATCTACAAAGCAGTCATTCTATCATATACATTTCATCGAACCATGCGGAGATAATAACTATTCATGAAGCAAGCCGAAAGTGTGTGCGTTTGAGGTCCATGATGCGCTCATTCGAGAAAAATACAGTTTGAAATGTGACAAAGTACCCACAATTTTATATAAAGATAATGAAGATAATGCAGCATACAGAGCACAACTTAAGGGAGGATTTATAAAAAGAGATAGAACGACACACATTTCGCCAAAACTTTTCTATACAGATGAGCTCCAAAAATTGGTGATATTAACGTGCAATAGATTTGTTCAAGTAACAATGTGACTGATTTACTCAGCAAAGTCTCTTTCAACTGCAACTTTCAAGAAGATGGTGTACAAGATCGGGGTGCAAAAGTTCGAGGATGTTCTCATTAGTGGGAGTTAATACGTGTTGTACTTTTTTCCTTATGAGGTTTTGTCTCATTGAATTTTTCTTATAAGGTTTTTAATGATGCAATCTAAATGCGTATTATTAGAGATATGTACTCTTTTTTTCACTATATTTTCTTCAAATGAATTTTTTATAGTAAGATTTTAACGAAACACATTATCTATCAATTAGACATTCAATAAGAAGTGTTATAAATGTATTAAGATATATAGTCAATGTCTATTTCTAGAAAAGTTAGAACTCTTAACTTTGGGGCAAAGTTAATTTCCCCACTAGATAAAGAGGATTTTCTTTATTGGTATTCATCTCTCAAAAATTAGTCAATAGAAATAAAGAAGTTTATCTCTTCTCTCTCCATGCTTTTTCTTCTCTGTTTTATATTTCATAACATTTAAAATTTATTATCTAAACCAAAACTTAATATTTGTGTGACTTATAAATTGTTATATTAAAATAAAAACTTCAAATTAATTATGTCTATTTATAAAAAAAATAATACTCTATATTTTTGGACAAACTAACAGGACAGGTGAGTCGAAAAAAGAAAATGAAAATAGGAAGAAAGCAGGCAAAAGTAGGTGGCGGTTGTCAATGTGCTGATGACTGCTTCTTCTTCTCTACTTTATATTTCATAACATTTAAAACTTATTATCTCAACTAAACCTTAATATTTGTGTGGCTTATAAATTATTATATTAGAATTAAAAAAACTTCAAATTAATTATATCTATTTATAAAAAACAAAATACTCTATATTTTTGGACAAACTAATAGGACTAGTGAGTCAAAAAAGGAAAATAAAAGTAGGAAGCTTTAGAAAAAAGTGGGTGGCGATTGTCTGTGTGTTGAGGACTATTTCTTCTTCTCTGTTTTATATTTCATAACATTTAAAGTTTATTATCTTAACCAAACCTTAATATTTGTGTGACTTATAAATTGTAATATTAAAATAAAAAAATTCAAATTAATTATGTCTATTATGAAAATATTAATACTCTATATTTTTTTGGACAAACTAACAAGACATGTAAGTTAAAAAGGAAAAAGAAAAATAGGAAGAACACAGACAAAAGTGGGTGGCGGCCATCTGTGTGCCGATGGCTGTTTTTTTTCACTGATTTGTATTTTATAACATTTAAATTTTATTATCTAAACCAAACCTTAATATTTGTGTGATTTATAAATTATTATATTAAAATTAAAAAGAATTAAATTAATTATGTCTATTTATAAAAAAAATAATACTCTATATTTTTTGGATAAACTAACAGGACAGGTGAGTCAAAAAATAAAAAGGCAAAGTGGTCTGATGGGCCCTTGTACTGATTCAAGTTTGTAAAGTGAACACATCTACTTAGACTTTTATCATCTGAACCTCTCATCTCAATAAAACTCAGCATTTTAAACTTTTTTGCTGCATATGTGGCATTAAATTGTTAAGGTGATAAACGCGTGTTTGCATGCGTTATTTCGGGGCGAGTGAGAAAAAAGATATTTAAAGTTTTTTAGAAAATTTTAAAAATAGTAAATTAAAAAAAAAACAAAGTCCCACTTTCTTCTTCCCCCTCCATCTTCATCAATTCCCTTTGCCACGACCACCCTCCATGCCCAGCCTCCAACATTATTCTTCTTTATCTCCACATTCCTTCATTCTGACTGCAACCTTGCACTCCTCTCCCACCAATTAAAAAAAAACTAATTCCATAAGTATTTTTTAAAATTTTCTTCTAAATTTTAATTTTTTAAATTCTGAAAAAGTTAAGATTATTGTTTGTGTTAGTTGGATTCAAAGAGGAAGTATCGATATGGGGTAATGGTGGGTATTGAATAGCTAAAAAACAACTCCATTAATAAGTTTAAAAAAACATGAAGAATAATAAATGGGTATTGTGAATTTGTGAAATCAATTCAAAATTGTAGTTTACATTTATGAACATATAATTGAAATTTCAAATAAAATAAGAATTATTTTTTTTACTTATTTGGCATGACTTTGTGCTCTTTTTTATGGAAAAATATGGTGAAATTAAATTCTCCATTGAGAACAATCAAACAAAAAAAGAAGAGACAATAGGATTAGAGGCTGAGCAACGAGGTTGGGATTATTTGTGGGTTGTCAAAATTCCACGGATCCTTTGTCGGAAAAGACAAGAGAGAAAGGTGGAGACACTGTGGTTGTGGGAGGTGGAAGAAGTGAGAGAATATTAATTTATTTTTAAAAATAAATTAAAATTATTATTTTTTTGTATAGTATTTTTGGTTAATAATTAAAAATGATTTATAAAAATAATAATGACATGACATTAATTTTTGGTTAATTTGTTATTTTTAATTTTTAATTAATGGTGGAGATGAATTTTATTTTAAAAAGTATTTTTTTAATTTATTATTTTATTTTCTATTTAATATTATTGATTAATATTTTAGAAAAAAATTAAAAAGATATTATGACATTTCATTAATATATGTGATGTGGATTTTTTTTTTAAAAGTGAGTCACACAAATGGTCTTATATTTTAACGGATTATAGGGTTCAGATAATAAGTGACTAAGTAAAAGTATACATTTTACAAACTCGAATAAGTAAAAGGGCCAGTAAACAATTTCGCCAAAATAAAAATAGAAAAATGCAGGCAAAAATAGGTAAATCTCAGTAATAGACCCAAATTGGGGTGACTTTTAAATTTTAGCCCCAAATAAAAAAGGTTCCTTAAAATAGCCGTTATCTATTAACCGATATTTTTTTGGATGAAATTGTCCCTGACCAATGGACTAAATTACATAAATGATCCTCATAATGGATAACAACTCCATATTTATATCTTTGAATTTTTATTTTTTATTCTCTTTTTAATTTTACTTTGATTTTTATTTTTTCTTCTCTTTTTATTTTTTATTTTTCTTGACCCTTGCTTTTTTCCTCTTTTCCTCTCAACTTCTTTTTTTTTTTTTGTTACTTTGATTTTTTTTATTTTTATTTTTTTAGTTTTTCTCAACCTTACTTTTTCTTCTTTACACCTCTCAACATCTACTTTTACAATTTTTTTCTTTGATTTTTATTTTTTTTTTAAATTTTATCGACGTTTATTTTTATTTAATCTTTTTTTACTTTTATCAACCTTTATTTTTTCCCTTCTCCTCAACTTCTACACTTTCTTTGATTTTTATTTTTTAATATTTTTCTTCATTTTCTGTAATTTTTATTATCATTGTTCTTTTCTTCGATTTTTTCCATTCAAGTTACATCTCATGGAAAAGAGTTGACTCTATCACATTATAAAGGCAAGACTTATGACTTTCAAACAACAAGATACGTTTCATAGGCAAGAGTTGATACTACCACGTTGTAGAGGCAAAACTTATGACTTTCATACAACAAGTTATATTTCATGGTCAAGAGTTGACACTACCACATTGTATTTTGATTTGTGAGATGTTTTATAACTCTTACCTTAGAGGCAAGACTTAGCTCAGGGACTTTCAAACAATAAATTATGCCCTACGAGCAAGAGTTGACTCTACCACGTTATGTTTTCATTTATGAGATGTTCTACAACTATTGTCTTAGAAGTAAGACTTAGCTCAAGGACTTTCAAACTATAAATTATGCCCCATGGGAAAGAGTTAACTCTATCAAGTTATGTTTTCATTCATGATATATTCTATAACTATTGCCTTAGAGGCAAGACTTAGCTCAAGGACTTTCAAACAACAAATGATGCCCCACGGGCAAGAGTCGACTTTACTATGTCACTACAAAAAAAATATATATTTTCCGGAGGTTTAATTATGGGGGTCACTATTAACCTCCACAAATATATCAAATTGCAGGGGTTTGTATACCTTGTTATTTTAATTACAATTGGGGCGATTAAAACACCTGCTATCCTTTAAAAAAATCGCGAATATTTGGGGCGGTTAAAACCCCCGGCTATACTTAAAAAAATAAATCAAAAAACCCGCGTATATATCAAATTTTACGCCTAATCTCAAAAGCCCTGTCTTCTTCTTTTCCCTAAATCCCTAATCTTTCCCTTTTCTCTAAATTCCCTCTTTCCATTCTTCCAAAATATGTTCCTTTTCTCTAAATCTCGGAAAGGACATAACAAGCTCTTGATTTTAGAAGCAGATAATTAAAAAAAATCATCTTGGCTGGCATTTCTTGCTCAAGGAGTTGGGAGTGGGGTAATAATAATGTTGCTTTTCTTCTTGTTTATATTGAAAATAGACACTTGGGTTTTGTGATTTGTATGTAAATTTGATGTGGGGTATGTCAAAGATGAGTTTTTTTTTTTGCTTTTTTTTTTGGTGAATTTGAGATTAAAAGTAGAATTTGGGAGGAATTGATGTAGATGATTTGTGTTTTTGATGATAGAATTACCGAGTTTAATTCATGTTAATAAAGTTTGATGTTCCTCTAGAATTCATTGTTGTTCCTGGCAATTCGATCGTGTACTATGAAGTTAGGTTAGTGTCATTTGAGAAGGTTGGTGCTCTTCAATTTTCCTTGTTTTCCTTATTTTAAGCAAGTGACAATGGACGAAATGGTGGAAGTAAAGGGGCACAAGGGGGGTTCCTTAGAGCTCTCCAAATAGAACACTCTAGACTCCCCTACCCCTCAACCGAACTTCAATATAAACCAACAAGCTACAATATTTCTGAACAAGTCTTGAAAACCCCGCATCTTAATTTTTTATTTTGCTTACAATTAACTAACTTTTTTTAGCCTTTTTCAAGAATTAGTGAACACACTTGAAGTTTTTTAGTACAAAGAAGGAAGCTATGGATGAGGACTTTGAGTTCCCACTAGACAGTAACTGTAATATCTTGATCGTTCCTTAAGCATAAATTCGCCTTTTAAGTAAATATGGTTGACTTCCAAAGTGATTGATGTTTATACCGTGATTTATTTCTCTAGTTTCTACTTTTTTCATGTAGAACATTGAATAAGCTTTCCATCGATACCAAATTCGCCCAAATTCGATACTCGGGTGAAGAGTTAGAGCCATTTAGTGAGACAGTGTGCCACTTGGCATTTTAGCGCGTCGTGGAGACAACCAAAATGGAAATTGTCATTTTCCAGTGAGCCTTTGCGATATTGGCACATCGTGCCAAGGCTTAATATCAGAATTGTCAAATTCCAGTACACCAACGTGATTCCACTGCGTCGCGATGCCCTTTCAGGTCACGACCAAGGTGGCAAATGCAACTTCACCACATCGCGCCACTGAGCAGTTTCCCAATTGTCAAAATCCAGTGAAGGTCCGTGATCATGGCGCATCACGCCAAGACTAAAAACCGAGTTCTAGTTCTAGAATTTGCTCAAAGGTAGGTCTTTCCACCCGTTCTTACCCATTATATATATACAAATAGAGGAGAAAATCCTCATTTTCCTCTTCTATTCCATTCAAAAGCTAGGGTTTCTCTCCAAAATCCAATCCAATTCTTGTTTAAACATCTCAAAATCGAGCCATTATTTTGCAAATCGAGCCATTATTTTTGCAAATTAGTTCAGAGGATGACGAGGTGCATCATTCTCTCATTGAACTTGATGATGCTTTGGTGATCGAGGACGATTTGTCTGATGAAAATGAAGACGACCATGATGATGTGTGATGTTAGCTTTCTCTATTTCATTTATTCATTCTTTCTTATTTTGGTTGAATTTGTTCAAATGGGATTAATCGACATCCATATTTAAGAGTTCAGAATCTTTTTGAACTTTGTTAGGCAAAGGAAATTACTTAAGATTAAAAGTTGCATCAGTGTTCTAAGCTTTTGATTGTGCGCTGATTCCTAAATATGCATTAGTGTCAAATAATGAAATTGACTCTTCCTTCTACTGCAAGGAGTGTAACTAGAAGTAGATAAATATTAAGAAATGGTGGCCACGGGAAACTAGACTCTAGTGTGATGACCCATCACGTCATCATGCCACATAGGCACCATGTAGAACAAAGTTGTCCTTGTGGAAGTCTTACATAACGGGAGACTACGCCTTAGTAGAATATTCTAGAGGATTAGGGTTATTTCCTATGGAATATCCTAGAATTTCTTGGATTTGCATGGGAACGCCTTAGAACTTTCTAGCTTTGTAGAATATTCTAGAAAAAAAACTTACTAGCAAATATGTAGAGACTTCGTAATAATTATTATTTACACATTAGCCCCTAGGTGAGTAGTATAAATAGAGGGGTACTCATATGTAGTAGCATCAAACAAAAATCTTCCAACCAGTGTTCTTGGATGCGATGTGATGCGTGGTGCTTGCGCTTCGAGTTTTTGATGCAAGGCAATCTGTAAAATGCGGGTGTGTCACCCTTTGGTGCGTGATGCGTACTGATGCGCTTGCATCATGTTTATTTTAATTGTTGGGCCATTTTTAAATAAATAAAAAAAAAGAATCGGTTCAATTTATTTAATGAAAGAAAAGAGTTGCGATTTTGTAGGTTTAGCGGAGTGTTGGCCAGTTAAGAACTCCCACATCCAAAAAATGAAGGTGGCAGAAATGCGGATGTTGCGCTGGATGTGTGGACTGACTAGAGGGGATAGAGTTCGGAATGAGACTATTTGGGAGAAGGTTGGTGTGACTTCAGTGGAGTGCAAGATGCGGGAAGCACGATTGAGATGGTTTGGACACGTGAAGAGGAGGGGCATGGATGCCCGGGTCCGTAGGTGTGAGAGGCTAGCGTTGGATGGTTTTAGGCGGGGTAGGGGTAGGCCGAAGAAGTACTGGGGTGAGGTGATTAGGCGGGACATGGAACAGTTACAGCTCACCGAGGACATAATCCTAGATAGGAAGGTCTGGAGGACGCGAATTACGGTAGAGGATTAGGGCCAGTCTGGGTCGCTAGTGTAGGGAATTACTTGGTGGGGTTTTATTCTTGTTATGATTCCATGTTCCGTGTTCCATGTTTTATTACGAATCTGTGTGCTTTCCTCTGTTTTATATTACTTATGGGTGTCGTATTTATGTTATGTAATCTGCTTCTGTGCTTTACTATGTGTTTGTGTGGTATCTCGTGCCTTGAGCCGGGGGTCTATCGGAAACAGCCTTTCTACTTCATCAGGTAGAGGTATGGACTGCGTACATCTTACCCCCCAGACCCCACTAGGTGGGAATACACTGGGTTTGTTGTTGTTTGTTGTTGTAGTTCAAGATTTAAAACTTCCAAGTAAAGAACATCAAGAACCCTAACTCAAGAAGTCGGAAAAGAAGTCTATAGCAAGTTTATTCATTTCGAACTATAATCAAGGTATGTGGGGCTTGAACAAGAATATCCTTTCATTTTTGTGCCCAAAGAATTGATTTTACTATTGGAATTTCATAATTTTGCAAGTGGGTTTATACCCAAAGTACCTTATCATTGATTTATGAGAATTGAGCTATTTCAAGATTGATATACATGACTATTTCATTGTTTTATTTCTTAAATTGGGAATTTATGCCACGAATTGTACATTGCTACTATGAATTAATGATTTCTAAGTGACAAATGATAAGAGTCATGATTTTAAGCTTTTCCATAAGAAGTTGATTATTGAATATATATATATATATATATATATATATATATATATATATATATATATATATTGATATTGAGCTTGAGAATCAAGAAT
>NC_061118.1:90340644-90422207 GCF_002878395.1 Capsicum annuum | reverse complement strand
ATGTTGAGAAAAACTGTTTGAGTTTGAGTCGAGTTAGGAATCCACAAGCTGTTTATGATTTACAGATGAGATATATTTATATTTCGGTCTTCATGATAGACCCTTGAGTTGATTGAGGTGGATTTTCTAACACGTTCTGAGCTGAGTCTGCGAGGAGTATTTAGCACCGAACGAGAAGTGTGGGTTCAACGCATCCTACTTTTCCAAAACTACGTGCCATCGTAGGATTGAGATTTGAGGGCTAAAGTGCCTAGTTTGTTATCACAAAGATGAGTTTGAGGTTATACTCCCAGGCAAGAGTATAATGCTCCCGCCAATGTGGGGTTCCTTCCTTAGGAGGGCAAAATGTTGGACTCCATATGGCTCACATGGTTTATGTCGGTTATAAGAAACTCCCAAGTTCATAATAGTCTAAGTTTCTTGAGTTACCGAGTCACTCTAAGTCATGAGTCAAAGAGTTTGAGTTGAGTCCAATGATTTATGAGATTTATGAAGCATGTGTTATTATTGATGATTTATGGAAATTATGTTTCAGGAAATTTAAGCGAAGAGAGTCATTATTGTCAGTATGCATGATTTTATTTTACATTTATGATATTATTTTAAAATGTTGCATACACCCCCACACACTCAGTACATTCTCAAGTACTGATTTTCATACTCTTCTATGTTTTATATTTTCTCGTGATGTAGGTTCGGGTGCTCAGTCTCAGCAGCGACAATGATCTTTGAGTATCTTTATCTACATTTCTGCAGTTGGTGAG
Organism: Capsicum annuum; assembly: GCF_002878395.1. Taxonomy (NCBI): domain Eukaryota; kingdom Viridiplantae; phylum Streptophyta; class Magnoliopsida; order Solanales; family Solanaceae; genus Capsicum; species Capsicum annuum. Next base: position 90,421,443 of record NC_061118.1, on the reverse strand, counting down.
TCCTCATGGTTCGAGGACCTATGTCCCTGATTTTGCCTTGTTAGTAGATGGTTGTTTCTTTTCAGTTCAGTACGAGTCAGTTGGGGATCTATCCTAATGGGTCCCTAGTCTTATGTAGTAGAGGTTTTTGTCAGACTAGAGTACTAATATGTACAAAAATTTATGTATTTTGATCGTACAGGCAGTACTTCATCATATTCTAGTATGTTCATGACATAATTGTTCTTCTTTGTTTTAGGTTGATTATTGTCATAGTGAGTTCTAAAAGTGATGACAGGTTGGGAGGGTTAGCTTAGGGCCACGTGTGGCCTTAAGCGTCGTGTAACGTCTCGGGATAGGTTCTTGGGGCGTTACAAGCTTAGTATTAGAGCCTAGGTTCAAAGAGTCCTAGGGAGTCTGACAAGCCGCATTGCGTAGAGTCTTGATCATCGGTGTGTAGCGCACCACATCCATGGGCAAGAGGCTACGGGATGTTTTAGGAAAAGTTATTTTTTTTCTTTCAAAAGTCTATCATGCCAATGACTATTTCTCTCTGCTATTAATTCGTGCTCTATTATGATAGAAAATGCCTCCTCGTAGAGCTCGCAGAAACAACAAATAACCTCAACCCGTTGATCCTTTAGGTGAGATGGTGTCCCACACTGAATTTTGGGAAGCTTTTCAAGCGCTAGCCCAGGCGGTTACCGCTAATGCTCAGACCTGTGTACAGGCTATAGTTCCACCTCTGCAAGAAGGTAATTCAGCGGTAGCTCGGGTTCGTGACTTTATGCAGATGAATCCATCAGAGTTTTGTGGGTCAAATACAGGTGAGGACCTGCAGATGTATCTTGATGAGGTAAAAAATATCACCCAATTTATACATGTAACGGAGGAAGAGAGTGTGGAGCTAGCTTTCTATCGCTTGAAAGATGTTGCTTATGATTTGGTGGAGATGTGGAGGAAGAGTAAAGGGGAAGATGTCGCTCCCATGACTTGGCAGTTATTCCAGGACGCGTTCTTAGACAGATTCTTTCCCCCGGAGTTGAGGAAAGCGAAATTAGAAGAATTTATGAACTTGAGATAGGGCTCTATGACAGCTAAGGAGTATTGTCATAAGTTCAACCAGTTATCTAAGTATGCTCCCAGTATGGTGGCTGATTCTAGAACTAGTATGAGTAAGTTTTTGGCTGGTGTGTCTAGTTATGTTGTGAAAGAGTGTAGATCTGTTATGCTTAATAGGGACATGGACCTTTCTAGACTAATGATACATGCTCAGTAGATTTAAGCGGACAAGGTGAAGGAGAGAGAAAGAGTAAGGGCAAATAAGAGAGATAGATCAGAGAAGCAGGGGTATGGTTAGACTAGATTTTCTAGAGGGAATCGCCCTCAGTCCCAGAACCGTTCACTTGTGCCAGTGCCTTTATCAGCCAGTGCTCCTACATTTAGAATCAGGCAGGAGTAGGATAATAGGTCTACTATGTCCAGGTCCCAGGACAGTGTGAGTAACAAACCTCATCCTCCCCCATGCCTAAAGTACGGTAGGAACCATCCTGGTGAGTGCTTAGTCGATTGGAGGGGTTGTTTTTGTTGTGGTAAGTTGGGCCACAGATTCAGGGATTGCCCATACGCTAGACAAGAGAGTCGTGATGTTCGTCCCTAGAGTCAAGCTATTAGTGCTCCAGCCCCTTTAGTTCGTCCTACTCTTTCCCAGGGTGCCTCATCTAGTACTGCTGATGGTCAGCACCAGAATCTCTTTTGTACTATACCACCCCGCCAGGAGCAGGAGGATTCACTAGATGTTACTGGTACGTTCCACGTATTTTATTTTGATGTGTATGTATTGATGGACCTTGGGTCAAGTCTTTCTTATGTGACTCCGTTGGTGGCTGTGAATTTTGAAATCAGTGCTGAAAAGATTCCTGAGCCTTTTCTAGTTTCTACCCCAGTAGGTGAATCTATTATTGCTAAGCAAGTGTATAAGAAATGTCCTATCACTGTCCTTAACAGAATCATGTTTGCAAACTTGATTAAGCTAGATATAGCTGATTTTGACATTATTTTGGGTATAGATTGACTTCACTCTTGTTATGCGTCTATAGACTGTTATACCCATGTAGTCAAGTTTTAGTTTCCCAATGAGCCAGTCTTTGAGTGGTCTGAAAATTCTGTATCCCCTAAGAGTCGTTTCATATCTTACCTTAAGGCCAGGAAATTGATATCCAAGGGTTGTACCTATCATTTGGTTTGAGTTAAAGACACTACATCCGAGACTCTGACTATGCAGTCCATTAGTATTGTTAATGAGTTTCTTGATGTTTTCCCGAAAGATCTCCCAAGGGTACCTCTCGATAGAGAGATAGAATTTGGGATTGATCTTCTCCCCGGTACACAGCCTATTTCAATTCCTCCATATCGCATGGCCCCCCCGAAACTTAAGAAGTTGAAAGAGAAACTCAAATATCTTCTTGATAAGGGTTTCATAAGGCCCAGGGTGTCTCCGTAGGGTGCACCCGTTCTATTCGTGCAAAACAAAGATGGTTTATTACGTATGTGAATTGACTATCGTCTGCTTAACAAGGTCACAGTCAAGAATAAGTACCCTCTTCCTAGTATTGATGACCTGTTTATTCAGTTTCAAGGTGCTAGTTATTTCTCAAAAATAGATTTGAGATCCGGTTATCACCAACTTAAAGTCAGAGAGTGTGATATTCCAAAGACAACTTTTCGCACCCGTTATGGTCATTTTGAATTCCTGGTCATGTCCTTCGGGCTAACTAATGCCCCAACAGCTTTTATGGACCTCATGAATTGGGTGTTCAGACAGTACCTGGATATGTTTGTTATAGTGTTCATAGATGATATTCTTGTGTACTCCCGAAACAAGATCGATTATGCAGATCATCTCCGAATTTTTTTACAAACCCTTAGAGATCACCAGTTGTCTGCCAAATTTAGCAAGTGTGAATTTTGACTAAGGTCAGTTGCCTTTCTGGGTCATATTGTTTCTTCTGAAGGTATTCGAGTTGATCCTTAAAAGGTAGAAGCTGTGAAAAATTGGCCTAGACCTATATCTCCATACGACATTAGGAGTTTCTTGGGTCTAGCTGGTTACTATCATCGTTTTGTTGAAGGTTTCTCCTCCATTTCATCTCCTTTGACCCTTAACCCAAAAGAAAGTTAAATTCCAGTGGTGAGATTTTTGCGAGAAGAGTTTTCAGGAGTTGAAGACTTGACTCACTTCAGCCCCTGTGTTGACCCTTCCTAATGGTGTAGATTATTTTGTGGTGTATTGTGATGCCTCTAGAGTTGGTGTGGTTGTGTGTTGATGCAAAAAGGTAAGGTTATAGCCTATGCCTCCAGGCAGTTGAAACCGTATGAGAAGAGTTACCCGACCCATGACCTTGAGTTAGTTGTAGTGGTTTTTGCCTTAAAAATCTAGAGACACTACTTGTACGGTGTTTATGTTGATGTCTTTACGTATCACAAGAGTTTGCAGTATGTGTTCACTCAGAGAGAGTTGAATCTTTGGCAGAGGCAGTGGTTAGAATTGCTGAAGGACTATGATATGAGCGTGTTGTATTACCCGGGCAAGGTCAATGTAGTGGCGGATGCCCTTAGCAGGTCGTCCATGGGTAGTGTGACACATGTAGAGAATGATAAAAAAGAGTTAGCCTACGAAGTGCATCGGTTGGCTAGGTTGGGTGTTAGATTTCTTGATTCACTTGTGGGTAATATTTAGGTTCAGAGTAGTTCTGAATCCTCCCTAGTTTCGAAAGTGAAGGAGAAATAGGATATGGATTCTCATTTGGCCGAACTGAAAGGGTCAATCAAAGACCAAAAGGTGGAGGTTTTCTCCCAAGGGAAAGATGGTGTATTGAGATTTCAAAATAGATTGTGTGTTCCCGATGTCGATGATTTGAGGCAGAAAATTATGGCTGAGGTGCATGGTGCGCGATATTCTATTCATCCCTGGTGCTACCAAGATATACCGCGATTTGGGGGAAATTTATTGGTGGAATGGTATGAAGAGGGATATAGCAAAGTTTGTAGACAAGTGTGCAACTTGCCAACAGGTGAAGATAGAGCACCAGAGACCCGGTGGTATGATGCAAGAATTTAGCATTCCTACTTGAAAGTGGGAAGTGGTGAATATGGATTTCGTGACCGGTTTACCTCCCTCCTATCATCATTATGATTCTATTTGGGTCATTGTAGACAGGTTGACTAAGTCAGCATATTTCCTGTCAGTACATACATTTTTTACCGCTGAGGACTATGCTAAGTTGTACATCCAAGAGTTAGTCAGGTTGCATGGAGTTCCATTGGCTATCATCTCCGATAGAGGTACTCAATTTACTTCTCAGTTTTGGAGAGCCTTTCAGAAGGGTCTTCGCACCCAAGTTCGTCTTAGGTCCGCTTTTCATCCGCAGACGGACGGTCAGGCTGAGAGGACCATCTAGACCTTGGAGGATATGTTGAGGGCATATGTTCTTGACTTCAAAGAAATTTGGGATGAACATTTGCCATTAATTGAATTCGCTTATAACAATAATTTTCATGCTAGCATTGGAATGTATCCATTTAAGGCTTTGTATAGAAGGAGGTGTAGATCAACCATAGGTTGGTTTAAAGTGGGTGAGGCTACTGTGATTGGATCTGATACTGTGTTTGAGGCTATGGAGAAATTAAGTTGATTCAGGAGAGGTTGAAGACAACCCAGAGTCGTCAGAATTCGTATGCAGATGTGAGAAGAAGATCTTTTGAGTTTGAGGTTGATGATTTGGTACTCTTGAAGATTTCACCCATGAAAGGGGTGAAAAGTTTTGGAAAGAAAGAGAATCTTAGCCCCTGATATGTTGGACCTTATAGAGTTTTGAATCGTGTTGGGAAAACAACTTATAGATTGAGTTACCTGCAGAGTTGTTAGCTGTCCACCTTGTCTTTCATGTTTCTATGCTCAAGAAGCACATTGGTAATTCTATTCTGGTTGAACCATCAGAAAGCTTTGATGTTTGGGACAGTCTTTCTTATGATGAAGTTTCGATCGAGATTCTAGATTATCAAGTCAGTAGACTAAGGAACAAGGAAGTTCCCTTGGTTAAAGTTTTGTGGTAAAATCAATCAGTTGAGGGTGCTACTTGGTAAGCAAAAGCAGATATGTGAGTTAAGTACCCCCATCTCTTCTCCACAAGTTCAAAACAAACCAAAGGTACTATTCTTCTTTAATTCAGCTCCCTACTAATCCAGCGTATTCAGCTATATAGATATCCATTCTATGACTTATGCATCCTATGAAGTACTCGAAAATCTAGAGTAATGTAAGTCGGTTGAGCGATATTGTTCCCATAAAGTATTTCCATTTTTCTCTTTGATCTTGAGCCTAACTAGCAACATTCGAGGACAAATGTTTCCAAGGGGGAGATATTGTAATACCCCGATCGTTCCTTAAGCCTAAATTCACGTTTTGAAGTGAATATGGTTGACTTCCAAAGTGATTTATGTTTATACCATATTTTATTTATCTAGTTTCTACTTTTTGTCATGTAGAGCATTGAATAAGCCTTTAATCGATTCCAAATTCGCCCAAATCCGACACTCGGGTGAAGAGTTAGAGCCATTTTAGTGAGACAGTGTGCCACCTGACACTTTAGCGCGTTGCAGAGACAGCCACAATGGCAATTGTTATTTTCCTGTGAGCCTTCGTGATATTGGCTCATCGCGCCAAGGCTCAATATCAGAATTGTCAAATTCCAGTGCACCAACGCAATTCCACCGCATCGCGGTGCTCTTCCAGGTCACGACCAAGGTGGCAAATGCGACTTCACCACATCACGCCACTGAGAAGTTTCCTAATTGTCAAAATCCAGTGAAGGTCTGCGATCATGGCGCGTCGCGCCAGGACCAAAAATCGGGCTCCAGTTCTAGAATTTTCTCAAGGGTATTTTGGTCTTTTTACCTGTCCTTACCCACTATATATATACAAATAGAGAAGAAAATCCTTATTTTCCTCTTCCATTCCATCCAAAAGATAGGGTTTCGCTCCAAAATCTAATCCAATTCTTGTCTAAACATCTCAAAATTGAGCCGTAGTTTTCGCAAATTAGTTCAAGATTTAAAACTTCCAAGTCAAGAACATCAAGAACCCTAACTCAAGAAGTGGGAAAAAAAGTCTATAGCAAGTTTATTCATTTTGAATTATAATCAAGGTATGTGGGGCTTGAACAAGAATATCCTTTCATTCTTGTGCCTAAAGAATTGATTTTACTATTGGAATTTCATGATTTTGCAAGTGGGTTTATACCCAAAGTTCCTTATCATTGATTTATGAGAATTGAGCTTTTCAAGATTGATATACATGACTATTTCATTGTTTTATTTCTTAAATTGGAAATTTATGCTATGAATTGTACATTGCTACTATGAATTGATGATTTCTAAGTGATAAATGATAAGAGTCATGATTTTAAGCTTTTTCATAAGAAGTTGATTATTGAATATATATATTGATATTGAGCTTGAGAATCAAGAATGAGTCCTATGACGTTTTCTCGAAGCTTTTGATACTTGGTATGATTTGATAAGCAAGTGTACTTAATTTTGAGAAAAACTGTTTGAGTTTGAATCAAGTTAGGAATCCACAAGTTGTTTATGATTTACAGATGAGCTATATTTATATTTTGGTCTTCATGATAGACCCTTGAGTTGATTGAGGTGGATTTCCTAACGCGTTTTGAGTTGAGTCTAGGAGAAGTATTTAGCACCGAGTGGGAAGTGTGGGTTCAGTGCATCCTATTTCCCCAGAACTACATGCCATCGTAGGATTGATATTTGAGGGCTAAAGTGCCGAGTTTGTGATCACAGAGATGAGTTTGAGGTTATACTTCCGGGCAAGAGTATAACTAATGTGGGGTTGCTTCCTTAGGAGGGCAAAACGTTGGACTCCATGTGCCTCACATGGTTTATGTCGGTTATAAGAAACTCTCAAGTCCTTAATAGTCTAAGTTTCTTGAGTTACCAAGTCACTCTAAGTCATGAGTCAAAGAGTTTATGTTGAGTCCAATGATTTATGAGATTTATGAAGCATGTGTTATTATTGATGATTTAAGGAAATTTTGTTTCATAAAATTCAAGCGAAGAGAGTCATTATTGTCAGCATGCATGATTTTATTTTACATTTATGATATTATTTAAAATGTTGCATACACCCTCACACACTCAGTACATTCTCAAGTACTGATTTCCATACTCTTCTATGTTTTATATTTTCACGTGATGTAGGTTTGGGTGCTCAGTCTCAACAGCGACAGTGATCTTTGAATACCTTCATCTACATTTCTGCAGTTGGTGAGTCATCATGGTTCGAGGACCTATGACCCTGATTTTGCTTTGTTAGTAGATGGTTATTTCTTCTTAGTTTCAGTATGAGTCAGTGGGGGATCTGTCTCAATGGCTCCTCAGTCTTATATAGTAGAGGCTTTTGTCAGACTAGAGTACCAATATGTACAAAAATTTCAGTATTTTGATTGTACAGGCCGGTAGTTCGTCATATTCCAGTATGTTCATGACATGATTGTTCTTCCTTGTTTTAGCTTGGTTATTGTCATAGTGAGTTCTAAAAGTGATGAGAGGTTGGGAGGGTTATATTGGGGCCACATGTGGCCTTAAGCACCGTGTGACGTCTCAGGATAGGTTCTTGGGGCGTTATAGTATAGTAACAATGCTGCTGCTGAAGAAGAAATGGGCATGGATATGGATGATTTTCCTGAACTCGACCCGATTATGAAGGTTGATGAAGAGAAGGAGATTGGAAAAAATAGGATAAAGAAGAAGCTTTTGAAAGAAGGTGAAGGTTGGGATAGAGCTAGTAAAGGAGTTAATTGGTGATTTGAACGATGCATTATGATGTATATTAATATATGGATTAAAGGATTACTTTTTTAAAATTGGTGGTTTGAATGATGCATTATTATGTGGGTACATTGCTTGATGGAACTCATTTTGATTCAAGGCGATATCGTGGTACCCCGTTCAAGTTTAAGCTTGGCGAAGGTAATTTCTTTTCTGTTAGATAATTAATGATTTTGTATGGTCAAGTTTATGAATTTGTTAGTATCCTTCATTGGTGTTAGATGGAGCAATATGCTTCCTTATATGATTTCGCATAATTCTTAATTCACGAGCTAGCTTTTAAGGCTAAATTATGTTTTAAGTCTATTTCTTTATTAGGGAATCAATGTTAGACTTATCCCAATTTATTGTTTATCCGATGTGTGTGTCACATCAGTATCACGTGGGGTGGAGCAACATATGTCCTTGTATGGTCTTAGGCTTAATCCTTGATCTAGTTTTTGGGTTTAATTAGGTCCAACATCCATGTTTTTATTAGAACGAGCTAAGTTTTAGTGGATAATATGACATTTGATATCTTTGAAAACTAAATTTTATTATTCATTCCCTAAAGTATATAGTAACTCTTATATGTAGAGTTTTGATAAGTATGATTAGAGGTTTGATGGATCGTTTTGTTGCTACAGGGCAAGTGATCAAAGGGTGGGATGAAGGTATAAAGACGATGAAAAAAGGAGAGAAAGCTTTGTTCACTATACCTCCAGAAATAGCATACGGTGAATCTAGAGCCCCTCCTACTATATCTCCGAACGCCACTCTACAATTTGAAGTGGAATTGTTATCTTGGATTAGTATCAAAGACATATGCAAAGATGGTAGAATTTTCAAGGAGATACTCGTCGAGGGAGAAGGATGGAAAAATCTTAAAGACCTTGATGAGGTGTTTGGTTAGTAGACTCTCAAATTTTCTCCTCCTTCTTTGTGGTTTTTCTTCTCTAAAACCTTGGAGTTGATGTGATTTTCTTTATTGGTTTCTTAATTACAGTTAAATACGAGGCTCGCTTTGAGGATGGTACGCTTGTGTCAAAATTCGACGGAGTGGAATTCCCTGTGAAAGATGGTATCTTTCTTATTCTTTTTATCTATGTTGCTCAAACTCTTCAAAAATATTTATAGGTGCGTATCAAATCCTCCAAATTAGTGTATTTTGGAGGATCCAACACGGGTGCGGCAACATATTTAAAGACTTTGAGCAACAGAACTTTATAGGCTCTTTGTAGTCTCCATCGGTAGTAGAGTTGGTAACATTAAGGTGATGTTTTCTGTATAGGCTATTTTTGTCCTGCTTTATCGAAGGCTGTTAAGACAATGGAGAAAGGCGAGAAAGTTTTACCGACAGTGAAGCCACAATGTCAGGCGAGAAAGATGATTTTGAAAGAAAGAGAGGGCTATGATCGTCCAAATGATGGTGCTCTTGTAAAGGGTATGAAAAAGAGAAGTTACTTAGTTATCACTGATATAGATGGAGCTTTATGATTATTCTTCTGTATTAATTTGCTTTTTGTTGCAGTGAAATTAATGGGAAAACTTCAGGACGAAACTGTTTTTGTAAAGAAAAGATACGATGAGGAGGAGCCGTTTGAGTTTAAGATAGATGAAGGTAAAGTCTTTTTGCTACAGATTATGTCAATTATTTGACAAATTTTCACTAATATGTCTTTTTATCGATAACTAGCATGTTGTCTTTTATAGTTTCTGCCTTCTGATGAATTCTTTATGTAGAACAAGTAATCGATGGATTAGATAGAGTGGTGAAAAAAATAAAGAAGAGGGAAGTTTCTCTGATAACAATTCAACCAGAATATGCATTTGGTTTATCTGATGCTCCTCAAGAATTAGCTATTGTTCCTGGCAATTCGATCGTGTACTATGAAGGTGAGTTGGTGTCATTTGAGAAGGTTGGTGCTCTTTAATTTTCCTTGTTTTCCTTATTTTAAGCAAGTGACAATGGACGAAACAGTGGAAGTAAAGGGGCACAAGGGGGTTCATCCGAATCCCTTTGCTGATATATTACACTGTATAGACAAGGTCAAAAGTATCTTTTACGTAGAAATAACATATGTTGAATCTCCTTATCTTCTTTTGTTACTTCTTTATATTTTGAGTCCCCTTAATAAAAATTTGGAGTGTAACCATCTCACTTGGAGTGATGGTGATTGAGTTATCTCAAATCCATAATAAGTAGCCAGGATGCAGTTGAGAATTCAGTTAACACCAACTCAATTGGGATACAATTTGCCTTGGTTAATACGTAAACATACTATGTGTTTGATGTGTTCAATGCCTATTGTAGTTCTTTATGGTCTCTGTGGGCTTTGCTATTGTTTTGGGGTTTACATACTTACAGATATGACGTTATGCTTTAAGTGCAGTGTGGAGAAGGAACCACCTTCAGCACTTATGCTTAAAGGGGGATGATGCACCGATTTTGCGTCATAAAGAAATAGCTAATTTCCCCAATTTACACCAAGAACTAATTTAGGGCACCAAATAATGTTCAAAATATAAAAGAGGATAATTGGCATAAGGCGGAAGGAAAATAATAAACTATAAAATAACAAGGAATCAAACAAATACCTTCGAGAATAATTCCATAGTCCTCTTTTATGTTCACCAAAAACCTAGTGAAGTTCTTCTATGTCCCCTTGTGGAAGAGGCCTGTTCTCAGCTTTATTAATTTGGAATAAATAGAATCTAAAAGAGAGTTTTGAAACCTCAAAAGCTGCTTTCCTTGCTTCAGATTACTCTACAACTCCACCTAAGTTGGGGGTAGCTCTATAGGAGTAGTCACGACCGTTAAATTTTTAAAACAAACTAATAACAGGATTGTTAATTTTTAGATTCTTCAAGAATTTTTCACTGTTTATATAGATAGTTAAGATGCCCTTTAGGTTTGAGGTATGGTTAGATTTTTTGGATAATAACTCCAACAAATCCAAATCGACGTTTTCCACGCACTCTCAAGCCGATGACTTTTTCTTCTTCGTAGAGTTTAAATTTCCTGTCCCGTTCTTGTCTATGAACTGTATTTTGTACTAGCTCTAAGATTGAAAATCAGATATTACTCTGAATATGATTTTAGTCCAGGTTATTTCCATCTTTCTATTATCTGAATGCACCTTGATTTTTGTAGGAAAGATAGCCTGTCAACTGAATACTTAACCGTGAAAGGGAGAACTAGTGTTGATACTAAGGTGACGAAATACTTCGTTCTAATTGTTTGTTTTTTATTTGATTCCATTTTTGACTTGGAATTTCCTTTGCTTCATATGATATCTGTTAGCCTCACAATATGGAGATTGAAGCTGAAATTAATCATCTCAAGTTGATCCTGGTATCTCTCTTTGGACAATTTGCTATTGAATTTTTCTTACCCTACTCGGAAACAACATTTCTTTGTTCAGAATTTTTTTACGTAAATTTTCCCTGAGAATCAATGCCTATATGGTTTGTTGCTGTTTTTAGCATCAAAAGGAGCCGGAGTTAACTCAGTTGAAGCAGCAAATTGAAAAGGAAAAGGAATAATTTTCCTGATGCGGATTAGGGTAGAGGGTTAGGGGGTGAGAGCATTTCTTTATTTCTCTATTTGGTACCTATAACCATGCAGGCATCCTGGCGTGTAACATTTAACATGTTTATACATGCGTTCTGTTTATTGTTCATTGCTAATCGAATTTATACTATGGTTTTTGTGTTGTACTATATTTAGGATAAAATTGAACTCGCTGTAAGTCAAAAGCACAATGGACGAGTCTGAAGTTTCTCCAAATGATGATGTTGGTAAGGTGTTAGGAAAAGAGCATTCTGGAAGGGTGAGGTGCTTGGGACTAGGAGCTGTTCCGAACAGATCATTTAAACAAACACGTCCTCATATTGTTGGTATGAGTTCTTCAAGTAGTAACAGTTCATGTCTATCCAATTGCCAAGAGAACTACATTCAAATGTTAAATGCTCAAAAGCAAAGTCAAGAGAACTACAAAGAAATGGTGAGTTCTCACAATTTAATGATGAATACTTTCAAGGTATATATGATAATGAAAGAAGGCACAATACCTGAACAGTTTGCAGGATTTTTCACTCCTTCTACGGTAAACAATTTTGATTTGAGAAAAATTAAGTTAATGTATTGTTATAAAATATTTAGTAGTAAAAAACCTTACTATTTTTATTTTTACTTTTGTAGCCAAGTGATGTCTCTAGTGGACCTCTTTCGAATGTGAATGGACGATTATCTGGTGATAGTTATTCTAGCGATGATCATTGAAATTTGTAATCGTATTAGTAATTATGACAATGTTATTGAATCTTTGTTGGAACAATATTTTGTGTTTAAATTAGTTTTTAAGATTAATGACAATATTTTTGTGGTATGTTTTTATGATCTAATATATTTTTATTTTTGTTGTTATTAAGATGTATTTTTGTTTGGTCCAACAGTGAATGATATATATGAAATCTATTATATAAAATTCAAATTTAAATATTGATTATGAACAGTGTATTTTTTTTTTAAATATTAAGTGAATTGTGGGGGTTTTGACCCCTGCAATTTTTAAAGTATATTTTCAAAAGTATTAGCTGGGAGTTGGTTTTAGTTTACATATTGTGGGGGTCAAAACCGCCGTCACTTAATCGCCACTAAGTGATTGCAGCGGTACATAACAAACCGCAGTAAAATGATTGCGACGCTCGTAATTGTGGGGGTTTTGAAAATTGTTGTGCTATCAAATTGCGGGGTTTTTTAACCTCCACAATATGTAAATATAACCCTGCAAAATGAGCAATTTTTTGTAGTGTGTTATGTTTTCATTTATGAGATATTCTACAACTATTGCCTTAGAGACAAGACTTAGCTCAAGGGCTTTCAAACTACAAATTATGCCACACAGAAAAGAGTTGACTCTACCACGTTATATTTTCATTTATGAAATGTTCTTCAACTACTGCCTTAAAGGCAAGACTTAGCTAAAGGACTTTCAAACTATAAATTATGCCCCACGGGCAAGAATTGACACTACCATGTTATGTCTTCATTTGTGAGATGTTCTACAACTCTTGGCTTAGAGACAAGGCTTAGCTCAAGGAATTTTAAATAATAAATTATGCCCTACGGGCAAGAATTGACAGTACCATGTTAGGTCTATATTTATGAGATGTTCTACAACTCTCGCCTTAGAGGCACGACTTATCCCAAGAATTTTCAAACAAGTTGCGTATATTGGACAAGAGTCAACACTAACAAATTGTGTTTTTTACTTATAAAATGCTCTACAACTCTTGTATTAGAGGTAAGAATCAACCTAAGGACCATCAAATAATAAGTTATGCCCCATGGGCAAGAGTTGACACCACCATATTGTGTATTGATTTATGAGATATTTTATAACTCTTCCTTAGAGGTAAGACTTAGACTAAAGACTTTCAAGTAACAAGTTGTGCCCCATGGGCAAGAGTTGACGTTATCACATTGTGTTTTGATTTATGAGATATTCTATAAACCTTGACTTAGAGGCAAGACTTAACCCCAGGACTTTCAAATAACAAGTTATGTCCCATGGGTAAGAGTTGACAATATCACATTATGTTTTGATTTATGAGATGTTCTATAACTCTTGCTTTAGAGACAAGCTTAGCTCAAGGATTTTTTAAACAACAAGTTACGCTCTACAAATAAGATTTGACACTACTACATCGTTTCTTGTGTTATGAGATGTTTTATAAATTAAGGACTTTTAAACAACAAGTTATGTCCTATGGGTAAGAGTTGACACTACCACATTATGTCTTGATTTGTGAAATGCTCTATAACTCTTTCATTAGAGGCTTGAATTAGTCCAAGGACTTTCAAACAACAAGTTACGCCCTATGGGCCATGAGTTAGAGTTGATACTACCACATCTGTCTTGATTTATAAGATATTCTATAAGTCTTGTCTTAGAGGTAAGACTTAACCGACAAGTTACGCCCCGTAGGCAAGAGTTGACCCTATCATATTGTGTCTTGATTTATGTGATGCTCTATTAGTCTTGCCTCTAAGATAAAATTTAGCCCAAGAACCTCCTAAAAGAACAAGTTACACCCAATGAACAAGTGTTGACACTACCATATTGTTTTTTGATTTATGAGATTTTCTCTAACTCTTGTCCTAGAAGCAAGACTTAACTCAAGAATTTTCAAACAATAAGTTATGCTCCACAAGAAAGACTTGATACTATAAGTCTACCACATTGTGCCTTGATTTATGAGTTGTTCTATAATTTTTGTTTTAGAGGCAGTTCCTAAAAATAATTCATGTCCTTAAATTTGCTTTGATGTCAAAAAAAAAATCTTTTTGCGGATTATCCATTTTTTTATTTATTAGCAAAATATAATAGAAGTTGAGAAACAAGAAAAAATGATCAAACAAAATAAAGAAATAAAAAAAGAGATCCAGAAATAAAAGGCAAGAAAAAAATAATGATTAAGAAAAAACTAAAGAGTTACAAAAATTGAGAAAAATAAAAATGAGAGGAAAAATAGAAATAAAGTTTGTGAAAAATGAAGGGAAAAAGAGAAATGATAAAAATAAAAATAAAAAAAAAATAAAGGTTGAGACAAATGAATTAAAAAAAATGAAGAAATAGATAGTGTTGAGAAAAAAGAAAGAGAAAATACCTAATTACCCCCTTGAACTATACTCAAAAATTCTATGACACACCTCAACTTAAAGGGGGTCCTATTACCCCCTGAACTAATTAAAAGTATACTTTTGACATCCTTAGTGCCTATGTGGCACATACGTGGCACACACATATGCCTACGTGGACACTTCAGTGTGTTGTACCACATATGTGCCACTTATGTGCTATGTAGGCAATAAGGGTGTCAAAATTACACTTTTAATTAATTCAGGGGTAATAGGACCTCCTTTAAGTTGAGGTGTGTCATAGTCTTTTTGGGTATAGTTTAGGAGGATGGTTGAGTATTATCTCAAAAAGAAAAAAAAGAAAAAAATAAAGATTGACATAAATAAATTAAAATATGAAAAAATAAAAAAAGCAAAAATAATAAAAATAAAAATAAAATTTGAGATACAAATAAGTATGAAAAATTTAAAAATATTTAAAACGTAGAGAAAAAAATTATGCTTGTACTAAAAAAAAAGGACTAGTGAGCTTTTCTTGTTTGGTCAAAAGTCAAAAGCAACCACTATTGGGGCTATACTAAAAAAAAAAAATTTAAAAACTTTTCTTTGGAGTAAAAAATTAAAGTCGTGGGTGGCAGTTGTCTGTCTATGTGCTGATGATTGCTGACTGCCTTTGTTTATTGTTTATGTACGAACGAATTCAACAGAATGCAACTCCTCAACTGGCCGCCCTCTCAACATATCAATTTTACTTTTGCTTTCTCCACCATAATAATATCATTCGTCTCTACTATATCTGCAAATACTACACCCCCCATTTAGGTCATTTCGTTGTTCCATCTTTCTGACTTCCTGTTTAAAAAGTTTTATTTCAATACTTTTGCCTTTTTCTTACATAATAACTAAATAAATAAAATCCATCTGGGCTTTACTGAAACAGAGTAGATGGGAATTTCATCAGAGATGAAGGAGTCGTGGGCAAAGCGAAGAGAGTCATTGTTGATTGCTTCTGCATTTGAGGAGGACAAAATTCGAAAGTCTAGGAAATGTACTCAAGGT
Source organism: Capsicum annuum (assembly GCF_002878395.1). Classification (NCBI taxonomy): domain Eukaryota; kingdom Viridiplantae; phylum Streptophyta; class Magnoliopsida; order Solanales; family Solanaceae; genus Capsicum; species Capsicum annuum. Next base: position 90,405,872 of record NC_061118.1, on the reverse strand, counting down.
TCCTAGTTTCCCTTACTTCCTTTTTAGCTATTTGGAGAAATCAAAATTGAAAAATCAAAGTTTTTTCCTTGATTGGATCTCACTTTACTGGCATTTTATAATAGATTCTCCTCTTCTTCTATTTTTTTTAAGTCAAAACATTGGATATTTAATGTTAGCATTGTTGTTGGTTTTGCTGAAGACTTTAATTTGCTTTTTTGGAAAACTACATGGACCTCGTTTTATAATATGGAGTTTTTTTCTGGATCAAGTATAGTTTGGCTGTTAATCAAATATTATCTGAGCACATATGTCATTGGCATCCTTCTACAGATACAAGCTATTAGGTTCAAAGTATATGAAAAAGTGTGAATAAGAAAATGGAGGAAAAATGATGGAGAAGGGAGACACCAATTTAGAAAGTGTACTTCCAAATTGGAAAGTTCACTATTTCTCTCACATTGGTAGAAGATGAGAACTTGTGAGTGTTTGAAATAAGAAACACTTACTCCACATGGTAAGTGAGGCAAGAAATAAGAGAAGCCTCGTGCCGTCATCGTCGTCGGTCGCTCGGCTCAGATTTGGATTTGGATTTGGAAAATGATCAATCGATGAGATCTATCTTTTTGGACATAATTTATTCTACAGAAATTTAATTTGAAGGGAAAGTAAAAATGTAGTAAATTTTTTTGTTTTTTGATCCTCCAGTTATATGCATGCATGGCACTGTTTCTAACCAATGCTTTTGAGAGATGCACTGTTTTGAACTGATGCTTCAGAAGGATGCAATCCTTCAACGAAATGACACACTGATTCATGAAATGGTCTGCCTGTTTAGAAAAGATGCAATCTTTGGACGAACAAACATGATTTTTCAGGAAAGGTCATACCTTTTAAGTGAACCATTGCCACTTTTCAGAAGAGGCATATGAAGACTATATAAACCTGCTTTCATCCACAGGTTTAGAAACAAATATTTTTCTAAAATAAAAACTCTCTTCTTGTCTTAAAAATATTCTGTGTGATCAATCAAACTGTTGAGTGTGCTCGTAGGATCAGGCAATTTGAGGTACATCTATTGTTTGAATTGTAGGCCATTTTATCCTGGGAAGAAGATTCCATAACCACGGGTACAGTGAGGGGAATTATTCCTTAAGGACACTCCGTGAAGTCGGGGGACTTGACCTTCAATTCTGTTTCATCTATTTTCTAAAATCTAACACACTTCTTGGATAGATTATTAAGTAATCTTGTGTTGAAGGTGTTAAAGAACTTCAAAGGTATTCTTATTTATACATGAACTATTGTTGAAGTTGGTGTTGCAATTATACAGATTCTTGTACCCAAAACTACATAAAATAACAATCTTAAGAAATAATCTTTTGCAGAATCTGTATTGCTTATTTTTAGAGATTAAAGCTTTAAGCTTTCTACTCCGTTTGAACTTAACTAGTGATTCGAAGATATAAAATCTTTATCACAAGTTAAAGATCATTCGGTTGACAATTGAAAGTCATAAAAACTTCATCATAAACTAGAAACTAGAAGAAGAGTTTAAAGTTGCTTAACTTTATAAATAGTATTCTAAAAATACTAAATTTTATTGTCTTGTGGTGACAAAAAAATGACTAAAGAAAGTCAAATGCAAGATGTGGCTATGACTGTGGGGGTAACTAGTATTGCCTCAACAAGTCGAGCAAATGCTCCGCAACCAATGGCAACTGCGGAGAAGCTCGGAAAATTTGTGGGCATTGATTTTAAGCGATGGCAGCATAAGATGTTCTTCTACCTCACAACACTATGTCTTCAAAGGTTCACTCGTGAGGATGCTCCTGAGGTGCCCGAGAAAACCTCGGACAAAGAGCGTTTCATAATTGTAGAGGCTTGGAAACACTCGAACTTTCTTTGCAGGAATTATATCTTGAGTGGTCTCCAAAACGGCCTCTATAATGTTTACAGTGGAACTAAGACATCGAAGAAATTGTGGGGGACACTAGAACGAAAATATAAGACAGAGGATGCGGGAATTAAGAAATTCTTTATTGCAAGGTTCCTGGACTTTAAAATGATAGATAGCAAATCGGTTGTCTCTCAAGTGCTGGAATCGCAAGTAATTATCCACGATCTCCTAGCGGAAGGTTTGATTATGAATGATGTATTTCAAGTACCAGCGATCATTGAGAAGCTACCACCTATGTGCAAAGACTTCAAAAACTACTTGAGGCACAAATGCAAGGAGATGACTATTGAAGATCTTATTGTCCAACTGCGTATTGAAGAGAATAATAAGGCTTTCGAGAGAAGGTCAAAAGGGAATTCTACAATTAATGGAGCACATATTGTAGAAGATGACCAAAATAATTCTAAGAAAAGGAAGAAATTTGAACAAGGAAACAATCAACCCAAGAAGAAATTCAAGGGAAAGTGCTTCAACTGTTACAAGATTGGCCATAAGTCCACGGATTGTCTTGCCCCTAAGAAAGGCAAGAAAAAGGACCAAGAAAATATGATTGAGTCCAACAAAGAATGTGATGATCTGTGTGTTATGTTTTCAGAATATAACTTGGTGGGGAATCCTCGTGAGCGGTGGATGAATTCTGGTGCCACCCGCCATGTTTGTGCAAAAAAAGAGTTATTTTTGTCATTTGCTCTAGCTTAAGTAGAAGAAATAATCTACATGGCTAACTCTGCTACGGCTAAGGTAGAAGGAATAGGAAAAGTGGGCCTGAAAATGACTTCAAGAAAGATTTTGACACTTAACAATGTCTTGTACATTCCGAAATTACGTAGGAACTTGATTTCTATTTCACTTCTAAACAAGAACGGATTCAAATGTGTAACCGTTTCTGAAAAAATTATAATTAGAAAAGGAGAAGTGTATGTAGGAAAAGGCTATCTTACCAAGGGCCTTTATAAGATGAATGTAATGAATGTTGAAATCAATAAAAGTTCAAATTCTTCTTACTTGCTTGAGTCTTATAATTTATGGCATGAATGTTTAGGCCATATTAATTATCAAACCTTACGAAAACTGATTAACTTAGAGGTTTTGCCAAACTTTGAGTGCAATAAATCAAAGTGTCAAACGTGTGTGGAATCAAAGTATGCAAAACATCCTTATAAGTCTGTTGAAATGAATTCCAATCCCTCAGACTTAATACATACTGATATTTGTGATATGAAGTCAATACCATCACGTGGTGGGAAAAAGTATTTCATAACTTTTATTGACGATTGCACTAGATATTGTTATGTATACTTCCTAAATAACAATAGATACGTTTAGACAATACAAAACTGAAGTAGAAAATTAGTTAGAGAAAAAGATAAAAATGATAAGAAGTGATAGGGGCAGAGAATATGAATCTACCTTCGCCGAAATATGTGTAGAGAATGGAATCGTCCATCAAACTATGGCCCCGTATTCACCTCAATCTAACGGAATTGCGGAAAGAAAAAACCAAACGTTGAAGGAAATGATGAATATCTTACTTATAAGTTTCGGTTTATGACAAAACTTATGGGAGAAGGCTATATTTACAGCCAACCGTATACTCAATAGAGTTTCCCCATAGTAAGAGACAATCAATTCCTTATGAAAAATGAAAAAGAAGGAAACCCAACTTGAAATATTTCAAAGTGTGGGGGTGTCTAGTAAAGGTCCAACTTCCTATGCCTAAAAGGGTTAAGATAGAACCTAAGACAGTGGACTGTGTGTTCATAGAATATGCTAAAAGCAGTAAAGCATATCGATTTTTGGTTCATAAATCCAAACATCCGGATATAAATAAAAATACGATAATTGAATCAGATAATGCTGAATTCTTTAAAAACATTTACCCATATAAAATTAGACATGAACAGTCTAGTGGATGATCTAAACGACCTCAAGATGAACCAAATGAGAATGTACATAATGAAGAGAATCCAAGACGTAGTACATGCCAAAGAATGTCTACTTTATTTGGATCAGATTTTGTAATATTTCTCTTAGAAAATGAGCCTCAAACATTTAAAAAAGCGATGTCGTCGTCAGACTCATCCTTTTGGAAAGAGACAGTCAACAGTGAGATTAATTTAATCTTAAGCAACCATACGTGAGAATTGGTTGATCTTCCTCCAGGAAATAAACCTTTAGGTTCTAAATGGATCTTTAAAAGAAAAATGAAGGCGGATGGTACTATTGACAAATACAAGGCAAGACTTGTAGTAAAAGGCTTTAAACAAAAAGAAGGCCTTGATTACTTTGATACCTACTCATCTGTAACAAGGATAACGTTGATTCGAATGTTAATTACCTTAGCGGCGGTATATGGTCTTGAAATCCATCAAATGGGTGTGAAAACCGCATTCCTAAATGGAGAATTAGAGGAAGAAAGTTACATGGAAGAGCCTCAGGGTTTTGTGGTTCCAAGAAAAGAAAATAAGGTGTGTAAACTTGTCAAGTCACTTTATGGACTAAAGCAAACACCTAAACAATGGCATGCAAAGTTTGACCAAACTATGTTGGAAAACGGGTTCAGATAAATGAATGTGATAAATGTGTTTATATTAAAGACACTCTGAATCATCAAGTCATTGTTTGTTTATATGTGGATGATATGTTGATCATCAGTAGAGACATTTCTGACATAAATACTACAAAACGAATGCTCAAGAGTAAGTTTGATATGAAAGACCTTGGAGTTGTGGATGTGATATTAGGAATAAGAATCCATAAAACTCCACAAATGTTGGCATTGTCACAGTCTTATTATATCAAAAAGGTACTGGACAAATTTAAGTATATAGAATTCGGTATTGCAAAGACTCCATTGGATGTGAGCTTTGCACTTCAAAAAAATGAAGGTGAAAGTGACTCACAATTGGAGTACGCAAGAATATTGGGATGTTTAATATATATAATGAATTGTACACGACTAGATATAACATGCACTATTAGTAAATTGAGTCGGTACACGAGTAATCCCAACAAAACTCATTGGATGGCAATGAAAAGAGTTTTGGGGTATCTTAAATACACTTAAGACTATGCTTTGCATTATAATAAATATACCGCGGTACTCAAAGGATATAGTGATGCAAATTGGATCACCGGATCTAATGAAATAAAATCCACGAGTAGATATGTATTTATGATCAGTGGAGGTGCAGCCTCTTAGAAATCATCCAAACAGACATGTATTGCTCGTTCTATAATGAAATCTGAATTTATCACATTAGATAAAGCCGGTGAAGAAGCAGAATGACTCCAAAATTTCTTGAAAGATATTCCTTATTGGCCCTAACCAGTGGCACCAGTATGTATACACTGTGATAGCCAAGTGATAATAGGTAGGGCAGGGAGCATGATGTACAACGGTAAATTTCTTCACATATGATGGAGATATAATATCATTAGGGAACTTCTTTCTAGTGAAATTATCACTGTTGACTATGTTAAGTCAAAGGATAATGTGTTAGATCCACTTACAAAAGGCCTATCTAGAGAAGAAGTGGAAAAGACATCCAAGGAAATGGGTTTAAGGCCTAGGACAGGTCAGCATGGCGGCAACTCTATCTAGCAGACTGGAGATCCCAAGAGCTAGGTTCAAGGAGATCAAACAAAGTTGTGTCTGACAGGTTCAACATTGTCAATTACCCAATCTATTCTCATGATGTAGACAATATTTAGTAAGCAAGGATAAGACTTAAGGTGAAAAGTCTTTTAATGATTATCTAAATTTGGCAGATTTGACCAAATAGTTTAATCTATAGGATTAAATGTATAGAAATCACCTATGTGAGGGCGAAGTGGAAGCCACTTCAAGGAGAATGTTAGTAAAGGCCTATTCTCTAAGCTCTCATGAAATCGAGACGTGTTCATGGCCGAAAAGAACGAAACCATGAGAACTATAAACAGTAAAAGACTGGTTGTATGACATATGTTGTCTAGGTGTATACTAAAGCTCGACGGTTCTAGATTGGTGTTCAAAAGGATTGAATAATATAAAATGCACCAGCCTATTGGATCATCATTTATCATGTTTCCTAGCCCTGGATGAACCAATTACTATGATAACCCAAACAGACTATGAAGCTGGCTGCTCACGATGTTGGCACATTTTGTGTCATGATTTCTTGTCTAAGAGGTAGATAATACTTTTACTTAGTAGGGTAGAATCAATTTCGTTTTAATAAAAAATAGCACAACATGATATACATTAATAATTTGGTACTTTTTGTTGCTTTGCATACTTGGCATGTTAGACCTAATAGTTTTTGTTGTCATAGGAATATCCACCTATGTTGCATGTCAGACCTTTTGTCATAACAACATTTTATAGAGTGGCAGTTTATTCGGCCATGTTGTATGGAGCGAAGTGTTGGCCAGTTAAGCATGTTCACATCTAACAATTGAAGGTAGCGTAAATGAGAATGTTGCATTGGATGTGTGGGCTTACTAAAGGGGATAGAGTTAGGAATGAGATCATCCGGGATAAAGTGGGAGTGGCTTTGGTGGAGGACAAGATTCGGAAAGAAAGGCTGAGATGGTTTGGGCATGTGATGAGGAGGGGCGCGGATGCCCCGGTTTGAAGGTATGAGAGGCTAGCGTTGGATGGCTTCAGGAGGAGAAGAGGTAGGCTGAAGAAATACTGGGGGGAGGTGATTAGACATGACGTGGAGCAGCTTCAGCTTATTGAGGACATGACCCTAGATAGGAAGGCGTGGAGGTCGAGGATTAGGGTAGAAGACTAGTGTTAGTGTGTGGGTTGTAGCTAGCAGTCAGGAGAATTCTTATGTAGCCGGAGTTAGTAATCATAGGTCAGTGTACATAGGTGTCTTTGGGATGTGAGTGTATGTCACTACTAGGTGGGTGTCCTATTTTCTATTGCGTAGTTCCTATTTTTCTTATTCTCTGTTGCTCTTATTTCCCCTAGTTCACATTCCTGTGATTTTATTTTATTATTTCCTATTCTTTATTTTGGTTATGTCATCCATCCCCTTGTTTATTATCCTTATCTTGAGCCGGGGATCTATTGGAAATAACCTCTCTGCTTCTTCAGAGTACCTCTTACCCTCCCCAGACCCCACGCTGTGGGAATATACTGAGTTTGTTGTTGTTGTTGCTTGGGCACTTTAAAAATGCTGCCTGTTGATCCTCCAAAAGTATTGCATTTTGGAGGATCTGAACAGGTGCGACAATATTTTTGGAGAGTCGAGCAATATAGATATCCACACAAGGTCAAAATAATTTTTTTTAATAAGGAAGGCTGAAATAACATATTTTGTCTGTAAAAGAAATAAAAGGAAGACTGTGTGGAATATGGTTCCTATGTAGTTGAAGGCTGATTCACAAGGAGTTTGTGGTTGGAATACACAAGTTTCATATGTGGGATCAGTGTGAATATGGCCTTAAAGTAAGGCATTTGACTGCTTATTGTTGGCTTAATCCTAGGTAGACCAGCTGATGTATCCTTGTAGTGGGATTTCTCATGCTACATTGTTAGTTGATTATGTTTATAACTATGTCTTAAATAAATCCTGTGTAATGGTGATGATGGTATGCATTGGACAACTTTAAATCCTAAGACAACATTTAATTTTTTGCTATTACATGTATATTCTTCGAACACATACATATATGCGCACATTTTTGGTTTGTGTTTACACTTAATTCAAAAGAAACTTTCAGGTAATAAATATCTGGCGAAATGTTGAAATATTAAGATCCATCATAGTTCCCATATTTGATTATTCTATTAAAGTGTGATCTCCATCACACATACCATATCTGATTATTCTAGCCGCTACTCCCTAATAACAAATGTTTGGCCAAATTCTTCTTCTTTTCCTTTTATCTTTTTTTGAGAAAAGGAATTCATATGGATTTGATATATCGTTCATTTTTATAATGTTGTAATTTATTCTTTTGAAGTTCTATACTGTAAAGTTGCTTGTTGCCTAACTTAGAGCCCGTTTGGATAGGATTAAAAAATAGCTCTTTAGCTTATGTGCTTAAAAGTCGAAAATAAGTGCTTATAAATTAAGCAGTTAAGTGTTTGAATAGAATTGTTGAAACTGAAAAAAGTTGTTGATGTGTCTGGTAAACAAGTGTTGTTAATCACTTTTCTGTTGTCAAAATGACTTAAATGTCCTTAAAATTATTAACACCATGTATAAGTTGAATTGTATATAATTTTTAATTCTAATTATTCAAAAACAAAGGAGAAAGATGAAGAGGAAACTGGAGGGGAGAGAGGGAGAGAAGTGGCAAAAAGAAAAAGAAAGAAAAACAATATATTTAAAGGCTACAAATTTGGGATATTGTTGGAATTGGAGGAAAATATATGGGGTAAAAAGGTAAATGTCTTGGTCAAACTTGAAAAGAATTTAATCTAAAAAGTAAAAAGGTGGGGTACCCAGCTTCTCACTTTTTGCCCTTTTTAATCAGTTTTTAGACTTTTTTATTTTACCAAACACCTAAAAAAAGAGATTAAAAGCTGGTTTGACCTATCCAAACGCGTACCAAAAAAAAAAAAAAAGAAAATTGCTTGCTAGCTTATTCATCTAATAAAACTATAAAGTTGCTTCTTCTGCTTTCTGGTTGGTTAAAGCGACCAGGTTTCTTCTGGTTTTGAAATTGGTTCGCTAGGGTTAACTCTCTTCATGATCATGAAGGAAAAGAAGCTTGCGTGAGTGATATTTTTGCTAATTTCAAGTTCTGTTAGTCTACATTATTTCACCTCTCTCTGTAGGCTGTTATGAAGACTTTTAAAAAAAGGAACAGCAGCTGTTAGAAAGTTGCCTCGAGTTCTATTATATTAAAAATTGATTGAAATTTTGTAATGCTCGTTTTAGGTCATTTCCTGTTATAAATATATTAAAGATCCTCTTCAGGCAGGTTTGCTGTTGCATTGTGAAAGCCTCAAATCTTTGAGGTAATTATCATGAAAATATGTTTCGGAAATTGCTGTTTGTAGTATAGTTTATAAGAGGATTTTAAAGCAAACCCAAAAGAGTTGGGCATCTCAGAAAGCCATTGTTTTGTTTCTCAATCAGCTTTTGGCTCGCTATAGTTCCTACATATACACGCGTATTCAATTTTTTTTTTTTGAATTCTCTGTTTTCTTATTTAGTCGCTGTATGGATATTTACTTCAACTACTTTTCTGCTATATTGACAAAGTAAAAAGAAAGCTCTCTCGTTCTTTTTTATTTGAGAGTGGTAAGTTTATAATATATCATCAGCACAAAGAATTACAAAAAACAAAAGTAGGTCCTCGTTCGTCTTACAAGGATTCTATGATGTCCTGCAGTGTATCGAGATCTTCTACCAATTCTTCGTTACACCAGAAATGAATTAAACATAGACAGTTCATTTTGATCTTCTGCACATTGCTGGATCTGTCTTCAAAGCATTTTGTGTTTCTTCCTTCCAAATAGTCGACCACATGCAAGCAGGAATTATGTTAACAGGACCTTCAACTATTTTCTAGCAAGCCAAATAATCTCCAGTAGACTTGGGCATAATCCAGTTGATTCTTCCATATCACAAAGAATTGCCATGTCTATCATTGACTGGACAGTGTAAAAGGAGATGATTAATGCTCTCTACTTCCTTCTCACACAAATAACATATTGATCACGGTTTCATTCTCCTTCTCATCAAGTTATCTTGAGTTAGGCATGCTTCCTTTGCAATGAACCATGAGAAACATGCCACCTTGTATGGTATTTTCACTTTCTAGATGTGGTTCCAGGGCCAATTGTTGATTTGTTGTCTGTAGGGATTGAGTGCAGCTTTAGCATATGAAGATTTCACTGTGCAGTCTCTTTTCTATGTTTCTGCCAAATCAATCTATCTTCACTTGTTCGAGTACCTTGGAATGGCTCCAAACCTCTGAAGAACTTAGCCTTACTGATAACTTTCCAATAATTTAAAAGTCGTATTAATTTTAGCTTCCAGCCTTGTTGATCCCAAGCTTCATGAATTTGCTTCAGGCTGCTGATGACTTAAGTCGAAGCTACTCATTCTTCTTTTGCTGTGCTAGTTAATGTACATGTCATATGGGAAGGTTGCCTCTTTATGAATTCTGGTTATTATCATTTAGAGGAAAAATATGTCCAATACCTGATTTTTTTTGTGCATTTTGCTGAACTTGCAGAGGGTGTCCGTGCAGGGACTAAAGCAGCTGCAGTTGCATGTGTTGCTAGTGCAATTCCTACGGTTCGTGAATTGAGTTTTTCTAGTGATCTGATTATTGTCTGCTAACCTCCAAATCCGTTTTTATTAAATAGAAGTGTACACAGTCACATCCAATGGAGTAATTTATCTAGTTATAAGTCGGGGTCGAGTCCCATTTTATCACCAATTAAGCTAAGCCAAAGACTTTGCAAGATTTGATTTTTAATTAAACTAATGAAGATAAAAACTAACTATAAAGCATGTAAAGTGATCAATGGAGGCACTATCAAGCAAAGGGAATCAATTGACTTGGAAAATAGGGAATAAATTAACATCAAGACTAATCCATTGCATTTAATTAACTATCACTACTTAATTATAGGTCTAGCAATTAGGTTTGGAAATCAATTACCCAAAGTGTTTCTCAACAACTATTGGACTCTTGAGTACCCACTAACTGTTTCTTAACAATTTAGTGACTACCCACTAATCTTAGTTAGGTTCCCTTGAATCAAACAATGAAGCATTCAGCATTACAAGAACTTGTATAATGAGATAGAAGATGGAGGCTAGAATTAGTATTATTTGAAGCACAACTCAAATAAAGAACAAGAGGAGCTACAAAGACAATTTGAAGAGGATGAAATCTTAGATGACATCAAATTATGTGTTATGGAGAAGGCACCAGGGCCTGAATTCCAAGAGTTTGTAACTCACCAACAGGTGGGGAAAAATTGAATTTCTTAAATAGAGCACCACTTTTGAAACAAGAGAAAAGATCATATCGGCAACAACAAGTATGAAATGTCTTAGAAGCAATTCTCGCCTTAGCTGCATTATCTTCCTACCGATGTCATACTAGACTGTCCTTTTCTTTGGCTTTCTGGGAACTCATGAAAGAGGACATCCCGAAGACTCTTCAATATAATTATGAAAATCAGAAGTTTGAGGAAAGCTTCACTGCAACATTCATAGCCTTGATCACAAAGAATGTAGGAGCTTTAGAATTGAAAGATTTCAGGTCTAGGTCTATGTAAGTCTCATAGGTGGAAAGTACAAGGTTGTTGCGAAGGTACTGGCCGTTTCAGGTCTATGTAAGTCTCATAGGTGGAAAGTACAAGGTTTAATCAAGAAGGTGGTTAACAATTTAGTTAACAAACATCAAATGACATTTATAAAAGGGAGGCAGATATGGATGCAGCCCTAATTGCTAGTGAGTGTATGGACTCAACATGTAAATTCACTACCAAAAAAACCGCGTTTAGCAACGGATTTCTAGCAATAAGCTCATTTTCGTCGCTAATTAACGACGGAATTGCAACAAAATAGAAATTTTGTTGCTAAATAAATGAAATTAAAATTAATAGCCTAATTAGTTACGGATTAGCGACAGAATATTAAATGTGTTGCTATATTTTGGCGGTAAATATTGACGCTTTTATTTTGGTGACAAAATTAGCGACATAAATGGGGGAAATTTTTTTTTGACATGGTGGAGACGGAAATAGCAACGAAAGTTTTGTCACTAGAAGTATTTTACCATTCTTAGAAAATATATTAGGTATATTTTTAATAAATAACTAGCAACGCATTTATAATCAGTTGTTGAATCCGTTGCCCGACCAACTAATAGTATATTTTTAATAAATAAGGAGCAATAGATTTTTATCAGTTGGTAAATCCGTTATCCAACCAAATAAATATTAGGCCTAAGTCTTTCATTTCACTTTGTACTCAATGTTGTATCATCCGCCTCTCTCCAAAAAACAGTCTCCTTTCCCTTTTCTCTCTTTTTTCTCTCAATTGAGAAAAGGGAATCATTCAATATCAGTCAAAAAGGATGTCAATCGGTGAATTTCGAATCGAAATTAGAGTTAAGATTCTATATCTCATAATTTTAGTTGTTTCTCCTCTTTTAATTTCTTAATTTCTATGTTAGAAGCCACTTGTAAATGATAGGTTTAGGGTTTTTTGAGCTCTTTCACTTAGGGTTGTTAGATTATTGTGTTAAAAAACTTGATAAATAATTATTTACTCGAAATGAAAACGTTTTTTTTTCAAAATTTCTGTTTGTGGGGTTATTGATATTTCTTGTTGCATCTTTATTAATCTAAAATTTCTTCAACAGATTTTCTCTTTGTGTGGTTGAATTTTCAGTGTTTTGCGTACATTGATTATGTTAGGGTTTTTGATTTTTTCTCAGAAGTTCTATTTGTGGTTTGTTTGAGCTCTTTCACTTTGGTTTGTTAGTGGGATATTGTGCTGATAGGCTTTGATAGTATGGAAGAATTTTTGGGGTGAAAGAGCTAAAAATGAAATTGGTACTGATTTCTACACAATTAAAGCAAGAAATTAAAAGATTGGCTCTGCTCCTGGGGCATGTGCATAGTTATGTAGTTTTTAAAAGGGAAGTTTAAAAGACTAGCTTTTTTGCTTTTTAGTGTTTGTGACATTGCTTCAAATTTAGTAACCAATGTTTAGTAAAACACCGAAGTGCATTTTAGCCAGGTATGTTGCTCCATCATTTCCGTATATATGTAAGAGTTGCTCGAATACAAGCTAAATTTAATAGTTTTGCTGGTGTCCTCGCTATTCTTTGTTTCTAAGTTGATGATACTCCCTCCATTTTGATTTTACTTCTTACTTTTGACATCGCACACTCATTACGAAAATGATAATTGGTATAGTGATTTTATCACATTACTCATATTAATAGATATTTAGCAATAGGTATTGAAAAATAATTTGAGGAACAACTAATTAATGCTAAGTGTAAAACATGGAAACAAAATTTCGGCTTTACTTGATTTGTCAAAAATGACAAGTAAAAATAGAAATCAAATTAGGAAAATAGTGACAAGTAAAAGCGAACGAACGGAGTAACATTTTTTATTGTGCCGAGTAATTAAGGAATCTTGTGGATACATAAGTAAATTGATGTTATGGTAAAGTCCTAATTGTTTGCTTTAAGGATTCATATGTATACTGTTTTGGAGATACTATATTTGTCCCAAGTTGTTTGTCGTGATCTAATTTTTACTGGGAAGAGTTGATATAGCACTTGTTTTGGTTAATGATTATGCAGTGAAAAAACTACGTTTCTCCATCATCTTGTTTTCCACACAATGGCATCCAATCTTCGGGGTTATGTCGTGAACCTTGATCCTGCTGTCTTAACCCTGCCATTTGGTGAATCGATATTAGAGACACTGTTCGATACAAGGAAGTCATGAAGCAATTAAATCTTGGGCCAAATGGAGGAATTCTTACTTCACTGAACTTGTTTGCCACAAAGTTTGATGAGGTAAATTTTGATGTGATCTGTTTTTTCTTTTACTGAATAGGCTATGAGACGATGTTTCCTATCTTTCTTGTGTAAGTACATAGATAGCCCTTAAACTTTGCATAAATTGTCTGTTAGATACTTCGGTTTTGCTAGTGGTCGTATAGACACCTCAAGTAGGGAGGAATGTATCGCGTGAATATAGAAGTCTGACATGGTATACAACTTTATCACTCAATTTTAAGCACTTAAAAGGCTTAAAATGAGCTGACATAGAGTTTCTTCCCACACTTCTTTTTTACTCTCTCTAATTTTTATCAAGTTGTGTAATGGGGTGATAAGAAAATCAAGTTAGGTTGTTCATTTATTTAGTTGTGTAAAGGGATGCTAAGAAAATCAAGTTACAGTCGTTTTCTTTGATAACCAAATTGCTACTGATTTCATAGAGAGGATATGCATGATTATATTTCTTGACTAAGTACATTAAAACTTATTATGCTCATTTTTATGGTCTTGTCCACTTTGCAGATGAGAGACTTAGGTGATGCAAGGATCATCACTAGAATGTAAGTCTCATAATCTCATGCAATTTCAGAATTTTGCTTGTTTACTATTTATCTAAGCTTTTTCCTGGAGGTTATATGAAAGGATTGGTATATGTTAACGTTTCAGAGGACGCACAAAATCATGAAGTAATAGGTCGGAATACCCTAGCCCATGTTTTTTATTCAGGATGTAAAATACTGATCGGGTGAAAATTTGTAAGATACTAATATTAAAGATCATTTGATATTCATGATAACAAGACGATTTTGTTGCTCTTTTTACTCTAGCCCACTAGCATAGGTCGACAGATTCATTCTACGAGGCAACAACTTCTGATGGATCTTTGATTATTTAGGATAGTGATCTTTAGCACATAGTATTAGACGTCAGCAAAAGAAAGTAAAACTCTTCATATATTCAATGTTTAGATTACAGGCTGAACTTGTTGAGCCTGCAGCAAAAGGCATAGTTAATGTTCCGAAGGCATGCTCTGAGAAAATATTAAGAGAGTTGTGTTTGTATCTTCTGTTGCTACTTCTGTCTTGAACCCCAATTGGCCGAAGTCCAAATCGATGGATGAGACTTATTGGTCTGACAGAAAATTCTGCAAAGCAACAAATATAGAGTTTGTGAATTTGACTTCTGTGTAAATTTAAGATTATTATTCATGTTTCTTGTATACGATACGTAATGTTGGTATAGTAATATATGATCTGTATATTGATTACTTAATTGCTTAAGCAGTGTGCTGTCTGATTGAGTTAGTCCTTATAATATAAATTCAGATTTGAATCTTAAGTGCTTATTTTGCTAGAGAAGCTCCCTATCTGAATGTATTTTGTAGTTCCAAATGCATGCAGAACTGGTACTGTTAGCTGAGAAAGAAGCTTGGTCATATGCAAAGCAAAGGGGAAAAGATATGGTAACTATGCTCCCAACACTTGTTATAGGGTCGATGTTGCAGAAGACAACAAATGCAAGTAATTTGGTTCTCATTAAGCTGCTGAAAGGTACCAAGAAATCATAGTTATACTTCACTATTTTAGTGTTTCTGCATCATTTCTTCTTCTTCTACATTTTTTGCATGAGTTGCTTTGGGAATAATCAGAATTCACTTTTCCGCACAAGCTTCTTAATTATTTTTTCCTTGCAAGCATGAGCGTCCATTTAGCATGCAAATTGTCATTTCACTTTTGTTCCTTCCGAAAAAATTGACACATGATAGTATTGTATCAGTTTCTTGAACTAAGTATTAGATTGGAGGATATTAAGCTGATGTGTGTTAGCTAGATTATTTATAGTCAAAAAAACATTTTTCTCCTGATGTTTTGTTCAATTTGATAATGTTCCTGCTTGTTAAAATACCAAGCAAATATCCTTTATGGTGGCAACTACAAATTCAACCAAAGTCCTAATAAGAGTTGCTTCTCTGCAGATAGCTTTTACTTTTGTTGTTTATCCATCATTAATTCTTGCTTATATGGGACAAGCTGCATATCTTTCCAAGCATCACATTATTGAAAGTGATTACCACATTGGCTTCTATGTATCAGTACCTAGTACATTTTCATGTTCACACACATGGTCATTAAGGAAAATCTTTCGATGATGAACATTCCCGAATCGTCCATGTAAGACTAAATCTTAATGTAGTAGTTTACTTAATTCTTATTTTTTTAGTTTAAAGTAGTTTTTGGTATCTAATTATTTTTAAGTACAATCCGTTATAATTTCACTTCATCTATTATAGGAAAGATATGAAGAAATATTATGAGAAAAAATATTTTCAGAATCTGATATTGATCAAATTGAAGCATATTGCCAAGCTGTGGGGGATGAAAAAGTGAAGACTATTTGGTCTTGGATATGAAGCAAAAGGCTACTACTTTGGACGATCTTGATTCCTTAGTTGATGATTGCAATCTTGAGCAGTTGTGATACTTTTGACGATTAGTGCATTGGTTTTTTATGGTCTATTTTGTTGAAAATGTTTAAAATTGTGCAACAACAATATACACTTGATGGATGTGGGTTATTTTAAGAATAGTTTGTAGATTTTTGGACATAATTGTGTTTAGATGGGTGTTGTGATACTATGGATGTTTTAGACATAATTGTGTTTAGATTTTGCTATCTTTGGTATTATGGATGATGTGGGTTCTTTTAAGAATAGTTGGTAGATGTTTGCAATGAATTGAGGAAAATAATCTTTTGTCACAAAAAATTGGGGACTAAATATAAAAATTTTTAGCAACGGACTAGCAATAAAATATTTGGTCACGAAATAATCAAAATGACGAAATACAATATGAAATTAGTAACGACATTTATAAATATAATAACGAATTTATTCGTTGCTACAAATGGCAACGGATATAGGTCTTCTCTATGACGTTGCAAAACTAGCAACGGATTTTATTTTTTTCATTGCTAAATGATTAGCAATGCGCAAAATAGCAACGACACATATTTCGTCGTTGATCCATTTCTAAATTGATATAGCGACGGATATATTTTGATTAGCAACATTTTTGGTTTGTTACTAAACGCGATTTTTTTTGTAGTGAAAGGTGCAGAAACAAGTGGCATGTGTAAGCTAGACATAGAAAAAGCTTATGATCATGTCAACGGGAGATTCTTGCTGAACACTCTCAGATAATGGACTTAGGTGAGAAATGGTTGAAATGGATTGATATTTACATTATAACTATCCAGTTCTTTGTTTCGGTGAATGGTGAGCCTGTAGTTTTTAGATCAACTAAAAGCTTTCAAGTAAGGGAGCCAGAGAAAGAGAGAGCGGATCTAAAGGATCAGAATGAATCTGCTGTAGCAGAAGAGTTCGCAGAAGAAGCTGCATTGGATGCTTATGATATTACATTAGAAAGAATAAAAGAGGAATAGAAGGCAATGAAGTGGGAAAAGAATTGAATTTTTTTGGGGGGGAGGGGTTCTAAAAGGGGTTTTAGGCAAGCTGATCTTCTGTCTCCTTTCCTGTTTATTCTAGCAATGGAGGAATTTGATAGTATGATGAGGATAACATTGTGAAATAGATGGATTAAAGGTTTTGAGATAATAGATAGCGGGGGCAAACAATGTTGATATCTCACCTACAGTATGTGGATGACACAATGGTTTTTTTGTGAGGCTAAGGTTGTTCTGAAAGATTTTGACTATTTTTGAAGCGTCTTCAGGCTTGAAGGTTAACTGGAGAATACCAGTTTGTTCCCAATAAAGGAGATGCCAAACATCTTGAATATGGCAACCATTTTAGCATGCAAAGTTGAAAATATATTTACTACATACCTTAGTATGCCTCTGGGCAGTGAACACAATGCAAGAGAAATTTGGATGGAATAGTAGAGATAGAAAATAGAAACGAGACCGGCTAGGTGGAAGGCATAGTACCTATCATTGAATGGAAGGCTCATCCTTATCAACTCTGTACTCTATGCACTTCCTACATATGTAATGTCTCTATTTCCTCTACCTTCCAAAGTTATGGAAAAGTTGGATAGAGTTAGAGGGATTTCTTATGGCATAGGTGTTAAGAGGGCAAAGAATATAATCTAGTTTAATGGTAGACAACATTGCAGAGTAGAAAGCAGGGTTGTTTGGGCATCAGAAATATGATACCATAGAACAATACCATATTGGTGAAATGGTTTGGAGATACAATAGGGAGGAACATGCCTTATGGAGGGAGGTGATTAGCCATGTTTGGTGAACTCAACCAATGGTGTACCAATGTAAGCACTAATACATATGGGGTTGGAGTTTGGAAGAACATTAGATCCCTATGGCCCAAGATGAAAGGAACTTACAGAAGATAGCTGGAGATGGGAAAAGAATAAAATTTTGGATGCATGCTTGGAAGGAGCAAAGTCCATTAATGGAGATTTTCTTAGACCTTTTTATTCTAAGCAACGACTGAATGGTACCATTTATGATTCTTGGAGCGCACATGGCTTGAACTTATCCTTAAAGAGATTGATAGAGTGGCTAATGGCTAAGTAGGATTGATGATTTCAGCGGTACTACTGTTGAACCAGATTCATTAAGATGGAAACACAATACTGATAGGCAATTCTCTAGTACAAGGGCTTATAGAATGAAATTCTTCCACATCTTACAAAGATGATAGAAATTAGGGCTCTTCTAACAAATAGAGAATAATTAACCTAAGTTTACCAAACTTGATCGAATGGAATATGTGAAGTTAAAGCAACATTAAAGGGTTTTAATAAACGCTATAGTTAATTGATGTGCTTAATTAGACATTCTAAAAAGTTCAAGGGATCCAACAATCTTTTGTTGATAACAAGAGAAAAACACAGTTTAAATAAGTCAAAAGGTAAAACAAATTTCTAGAGTAATTGCAGTATTCCCCAAAAAGTTGAAAACTAAAGGAATATAAATGAAAAAAAGAGTTAATGTGACATAGTAACATGCACATATAGAGGGGAAGTTTCATTGTTAAAATAAATTCCCGTAAATAAGTTGAAAGGGTAAAATAAAATTCTTATTGTAAAGATTCTTTTTTACTAGGTTTACTGAAAGACCAAAAACCTTCTGGTAAAAGATAGTATATAGATTGCTTGACCTCAGTGTTGGTGGGGGTATCCTTTTCTATTTTCTCTTCTTTTGGTAGGTACCAAAATAGCATCATAATGAAGTAACTTGGTAGTATTACAACCTGTTGAAGTGTGTGACCATCTCACCTAAAAGCTTAAGTTGTTAGATAGAGCACACTTTTATTATTTAATTAAATTCTCAGAACACCGCCTCACGTGTGGGCCTGTTTTTTTTTCATTGGCCAAGCACGTAGAAATTCTTTTTAATAATGAGTGGCGGTGAGATTCGATCCCAGGACCCCTACCTGCTCTGATACCATCTTGATCATTGCCGGTGATAATTATATTGTCAATATAAACCACCACATAAATATGAATCATGCCAAACTATTGAATTACTATGCTAAACTTTCCAAACCAGGCTCGAGGGGTCTATTTCAAACCATAGAATGACCTGCGCAATCGACATACAAGGCTACTAGACTCCCCCAGAGCAATAAAATCAGGTGAGGTGGTTGCTCCATATAGACTTCTTCGTCTAGATCATCATGCAAAATAGCATTCTTAATATCCAACTGATAAAGAGGCCAATGACGAACGACACTAATGGATAGGAAAAGACGGACAAATGCTATTCTAAGGTATTATCACTACGAAAAGTCTGAATAGAAACACCAAATTGATTTTGTATTTCAGCACAAAAACTTTTAAATATAGAAAATAACTCAGAACAAGCTTTTATTAAGAAAATCCAAGTACATCTGGAAAAATCATAAATGAAACTAACAAAATAACATAAATCTAAGGGTGAACTGACTCTACTAGGACCCCAAACATCAAAATGAACTAATGAAAAAATAGACTCTGAATGACTCTCAATACTACGTGAAAAAGTAGCACGAGTATATTTTCCAAGTTGACATGACTCACAATCTAATTTGGATAGACTAGACAAATAAGGCACCATCTTTTGTAGTTGGGATAGACTCAGATGTCCCAAACGTTTATGAATTAGGTTTGGAGGGTCTGTAACAAAGCATGCTGTGAAGAAATTTGAAGAGGTAAGATGGTAAAGACCTTGTGATTCACTTCTTGTGTCAATAGTCTGTCCCGTACTGCGGTCCTGCATTAAGAAAGAATCATAAAAAAAAGTTATACTACAATGAAGGGCACGTGTCAAACGAATAACAAATGCAAGATTAAAAGGACAACCTGGGACATAAAGAACAGAGTCTAGAGTGACAAAAGATAGGGGTTTGGCTTGTCCAACTCCTTTTGGTTTTGTTCGGATCCCATTGGCTAAAATAATAGCAGGAAGAGATTGTGAATAAACAACATCAAACAAAAGTGATTTGTTACTAGAAATATGATCAGAAGAACCTGAGTCCATGACCCATGATCCAAGAGTACTAAACTGTGAAACATAAGTAAATGAATTACCAGCAACAGAAGCATCAGGCTAAGCAACCGAGGCTACTTGTAGAGATGTCTACTTATTTCTTGATATTGAAGAAACTCATCATATATTTTGTCTGGGCACTATGAACATTATTGGATGGTTGATTAGGCTATGGAGATGTCTGCTTACTTTCTCGATTCCAAAGGAACTCATTATATTCCTTTACAACGGTATCATAAAAATGATCTTTCTCTAGAATCTAGATAAGTACAACTGTAATGACATCTTATCTTTCATGGAACAGACCCTTCTTTGTTGATATTTACTCTTCTCTTTCGAACAATTTGGTGTTGTAACAGCAAATACATTCACTAAAAAGAAAAGTTATTTTTCTTCTCTCAATTCCCTGCATCTTATAAATCTGGGCTCTCTGATTCTCAGTTGGTTGCTGTGCGGACAATTCCTTGGGCAAAGGCAAATCTTAATTATACTGCTCAGGCACTCATCATATGTACTAGTATGACCTTTACATATGTTCACACATATTTTATTGATAAGTCCTACTATTGATCTTGTGAGGGGTCTGTGATTTTATGATTAGTCTTATATGTAGGTAGAGACACATAAAAACGATCAATTGTATTTCTTCCATCTTATTTGACTACATTTTATATGAATTATTTTTCTTCATCTTCTTGTGTGATTATTTTTCTTCAAATGGGAATGAGCATGTGCAGTATATGTGAGTATCAATGCTATAGTAGGAGTTTTCAAGGAGTTAAATCACACTTATATTTATAACGTTAAATCAAATACCAATGTTTTTTAATGCCCGTTATTAGATGATGTTATTAACAAATTATGATAACATAACACCAACCAATGTGGAAGAGAAAATTGATATCTTTAAAATAAATAGATTTGAATAATTATTCCAACCAATTTCATAGTCTCCCACATCTGCCAAATCCAAGATTCTATCTTCTTTTTTTTTGGGGGGGAGGGGGAGGGGGGTTGAAAGCATTTGTTTATAACTTATTTATCCATGTTGCTAAATAATTTTAATACTTAATTGTTGATTACAACAACAATAAACCCAGTTTAATCCCACCAGTGGGATTTGGGGAGAGTAGAGTGTATGCAAATTTACCCAATGTTTGAGAAGGTAGAGAGATTATTTTTTAAATACCCTTGGCTAAACAAACAGTGAAAAATAGGCTATAGCGACAATCAGAAACAAGGAGAAATCTAAAAATAAGGGAAAGAAATAAATACTAAACTCTGGGAAAAGGGAATTACTACCAACTAACCGTCCATCCTAATCCTTGTCCTTCACACCCTCCTATCAAGGTTCATATCCTCGGTGAACAAAGTTGCCATATTAGGCGTAATTACCTCAGCTCAAAACTTCATAGGTCTATCTTTACTCCTCAATCCCACTACGACGAACCTCTCACATCTCCTAACCAGGGCATCCACACCTTTCCTCTTTGTATGACAAAACCATCTCAGGAGACTTAACTTTCCTTGTGTAATTATAGGAATTAAATATATCCTATTATTGTAATTAATTGTCTTCTCGTAATTAGTTGTAGGATTCATTACCTGTTCTTATAGGATGTAAAGACATATTGAGACATGAAAGAAGATGTTCTTCTCAAAATACTACCAACAACATGTTAGTATGATGTAAATATTATATATTAATGTAATCATTTATTATTGTATATTGGTGTAATTATATAGATTTGATTTAGTAGTTAAAGAGAATAACAATGACTTTAGTAAGAGCAGATTTAGTGGGATAGAATAACAGACTTAGAGGGATAGAAAAGCTGATCTTTAGGGATAGGAAAATGAATCTTTAGGGATGTAATCATTGAATATTTTCTATTTAATGACAAGACTCTCAATATTGAGAGGCATTCGGCAGAAATTTGACATGGTATCAGAGCTTTCTCTTGGTTGTCTTGTTTCATAGAGTTCAATTGTGCTTTCTTTCAGTCTTTTTGGAAAATTTTGGTTTTTGTTGATTGTTCCTCGACAATTAACACCTTGGATTTCAATCTTGGTCATTTTGGTTATTCTTTTTAAGTCAGTGTTTCTAGTTTTCATAAATATGACTTCATATCAGTTTGAATCATTCAGTGTTCGTTTCACTGGAAAGAATTTCTTATTATGGGAGTTTCAGTTTTAGTTATTTGTCACTGGAAAAGAATTATGAGGCCATATAGATGGATCCAATCCTGCTCTTACTGATCCTACAAAGTTAGGTGAATGGAAGATTAAAGATGCTCGAGTGATGACATGGCTTTTAGGGTCAATTGACCCTCTTATTGTTCTTAATCTCAGGCCTTACAAAATAGCAAAATCCATGTGGGATTATTTATAAAGGGTTTACAAATAAGATAATAGTGTCCGACACTATCACTTAGAGTATGAAATTGCTAATTACTCTCAAGAAGATCTTTCTGTTCAGGATTATTTTTTTGGATTTCAGAACTTATGGGCTGAATTTACAGATATTGTTTATGCCAAAATACCAGCCGAATCTCTCTCTGTAGTTCAACAAGTTCATGAGCAAAGCAAGCGAGATTAATTTTTAATGAAGTTATGCTCTGAGTTTGAGACTGTTTGCTCCCACTTGATGAATCGTGACCCGTCTCCCTCCTTGGATGTTTGTTTAAGGGAATTACTTCGGGAAGAGCAGCGTTTTGTCACACAAAATGCTTTTAAGCAAGTTGATGATATTATTGTTGTATTTACTATCCAAGGTAAAGGAAAGGGTAGGGATATGACAGGAACTCACTGCTATAGTTGCAAGGGATATGGTCATATTGCTAGCAATTATGGCAGGAAGGTTTGTAATTATTGCAAACAAGAAGGACATATTATCATAGAGTGTCTCACACACCCTCAAAACTGTAAGGTTAATGCTTTTCAAGCTGGACCAAATGGTTTCACTACTGAGAACTCATCTTCAAGACAAGTTCTTACTCCTGAAATGGTAAGACAAATGATCATGTCTGTTTTTCAGCTTTAGGGCTACAAAGTAATGATCTTGCATCTAATTTTTGGCTTGTTGATTCTAAAGCTTCCAATCATATGACCAATTCATCTAGTATGCCAAAAAATATTCGTAAATATCATGGTTCATCATAAATTCAAGTTGCCAATGGTAGTAATTTACCCATTACCAAGGTTGGGGATATTACTAAAACTTTCAATAATGTTTTTGTGTCACCAAAGCTCTCCACTAGTCTTATTTCAGTTGGACAATTGGTAGATAACCATTGTGATGTGAATTTTTCTCATAATGGTTGTCTTGTGCAGGATCAGGTGGCGGGGACGATAATTGTGAAGGGGCCTAAAGTTGGACGACTGTTTCCTATACACTTTTTCATTCCCCGTGTTCTATAATTTGCTTGTACTTCTACACCTAGTAAGACTGAGGTATGGTATAAGCGCTTAGGACATCCAAATTCTATTGTGTTATCTCATTTATTAAATTCGGGTTTATTAGGGAACAAAAATCAATTTTCCACTGCTTCCTTTGATTTTTTCACTCGTAAATTAGGAAAGAGTAAAATTCTTCTTTTTCCTAATTTTGGAAATCGTGCTACAAAGTGTTTTGATGTCATTCATAGTGATGTTTGGGGTATTTCACCAATTTTTTCTCATGCTCATTTCAAGTACTTTGTGACATTTATAGATGATTATAGTTGATTTACGTGGGTATATTTTCTTCGTTCCAAATCTAAGGTATTTTCTATATTCAAGACATTTTTGGCCTATATTGAGACTCAATTTTCTACTTGCATCAAATTATTGAGATCTGATTCTGGTGGAGAATATATGTCTTATGAGTTCAAAATTTTTTTACTTGAAAAAGGAATTGTCTCACAACACTCTTGTCCATATACACCACAAAAAAATGGGGTTGCTGAACATAAAAATCGTCATCTTTTAGATGTCATTGATACTTTATTGATTGAATCCTCTGTTCCATCTAAGTATTGGGTGGAAGCTTTGTTTACTGTTGCTTACTCAATTAATAGACTACCATCTAAAGTCTTAAATCTTGAATCTCCATATTTTCGTCTTTATCACAAAAATCCAAGCTATGATAATTTTCATACATTTGGTTGTATTTGTTTTGTGCATCTTCCTCCTTCTCAGCGTAATAAACTTTCCGCTCAGTTTACTAAATGTGTTTTTATAGGTTATAGTACTTCACAGAAAGGTTTTCTCTGTTAAGATCCATGTTCTAATAAATTTCATGTTTCTAGAAATGTTGTTTTCTTTGAGAATCAGTATTTTTTTCCTACTTATGTTGAGTCATCTCCTGCTTCTTTTCTTCTTCCTACTTTTGAGGATTTATCATCTTCTTCTAATAGGTTCAAACCTGGATTTGTGTACAAACGACGGTGGCCAACTTTACCCCCTCCTGATATTGATCTGCCACCTGAAACTGCTACACAACTAGAATCTGAGAATTCTTCAAGTCCTGCTTGTCTTGAGCCTACTCGACGATCTACGAGAGTATCTCGTCCTCCTAATTGTTATGGCTTTTTATCTACTTTATCTACCATTTCTGTTCCAACTTATTACTCACAAGCTTCTAAGCATGAATGTTGGTAGAAGGCAATGGAGGAAGAACTTTTGGCTCTTAAAGAAAATGACACATGAGATATTATTTCATGTACTTCAAATGTCCATCCAATTGGATGTAAATGAGTTTATTCAATTAAACTTCATTCTGATGGAACTCTTGATTGGTACAAAGCTTGGTTGGTTGTTCTTGGTAATAAGCAAGAGTATGGTGTGAACTATGAAGAGAATTTTGCACCGATGGAAAAAATGATGATGGTGCGAACTATTATTGCCATTGCTGCTTCATAAAACTGGACGCTTCATCAAATGGATGTGAAGAATGCTTTTCTTCATGGTGATCTCAAAAAGGATATTTATATGAAACCTCCACAAGGTTTGTTCTCATTACCTACATTAGATGTATGCAAGTTGAAGCGGTCTCTGTATGGATTAAAACAAGCTCCCACAGCTTGGTTTGACAAATTTCGGTCTACTTTGCTACAATTCTCTTTTGAGAAGAACAACTATGACTTATATTTGTTTCTTCGGAAAACATCCACAGGTTGTGTTTTTCTTTTGGTATATGTCGATGACATTATTATTACAGGAACTGATTCTTTACTAATCACTAGCCTGCAACAGCAACTTAAGGATTCTTTTCATATGAAAGATCTTGGTACTTTTACATATTTCTTGGGTTTGAAAGTTCATCGTGATTCATCCAATGTATTTCTAAATCAACACAAATATACCCAAGATTTGATTTCTTTAGCAGGTCTTCAAGATTCCCTCTCTATGGATACTCCATTAGAATTGAATGTAAAGTATCGCCGTGAGAAAGGCAATCTTCTTCCTAATCCAACTATATTTTGGCAATTAGTTGGGAGCTTAAATTACCTTACTATTACCAGGCCTGATATCTCTTTTGCAGTTCAACAAGTTAGTCATTTCATGCAAGATCCCCGTCATATTGATTTGGTGGCTGTCCGTCGTATCATTAGATACCTCCGAGGAACATCTAATCATGGATTATTCTTTCCTAGTGGTTTCCCTATTCGTCTTAATGCTTTTAGTGATTCTGATTGGGCGGGATGTTTTGAAACTCGTTATTTGGTTACTGGTTGGTGCATATTTCTTGGAGTGTCTTTGATATCTTGGACGAGTAAGAAGCAAGACCGCGTGTCAAAATCTTCAACAAAGGTTGAATATCGATCAATATCTACTGCTTGCTCCAAGATTGTGTGGCTTCATGGACTACTTGCTTAGATTGGATTTCCTCAATCTAATCCTTGAGATTGGATTTTCTCAATCTAATCCTACTCCTCTCTATGCTGACAATACAAGTGTTATTCAGATTGCTACTAATCCGGTTTATCATGAGCGGACCAAACACATTGAAGTAGACTGTTATTATATACGAGAAGCTGTAGATAAAGGTGTCATTACTCTTCCGCACGTGTCCAGTGATCTTCAAATAGCTGATGCATTTACAAAATCAATAGCACGACAACGACATCAGTTTCTCGTCGGCAAATTGATGCTTCTTGATCCACCAGCATCAATTTGAGGGGGGATGTTAGCATGATGTAAATATTGTATATTAATGTAATCATATATTGTTGTATATTGGTGTAATTACATAGATTTGATTTAGTAGTTAAAGAGAATAATAGTGACTTTAGTAAGAGCAGATTTAGTAGGATAGAATAACAGATTTAGAGGGATAGAAAAACTTATCTTTAGGGATAGGAAAATGGATCTTTAGGGATGTAATCATTGAATATTTTCTATTTAATGACAAGACTCTCAATATTGAGAGGCATTCGGCAGAAAATTGATACAACACACCCAGTGTAATCTTAAAAGTGGAATTTGGGGAGGGTAGGATGCATGCAGACCTTACCCCTACCTTTGTGAGGTAGAGAGGTTGTTTTAAATAGACCTTGTCTCAAGAGAGTTTCGGAGCAAAATTGCGAGAATAATATGACAATAAAATAGCCAGATACACAGCAAAAGAGACAATATAAAGTAATGCACACCTCCAAATAAGAGACTACATGACTGCCAAAATGTCATTCTACCTCTCGCATATGAAGTGCGACAACACTCGCTACGTACTAGTTTTCTAACCTAATCCCCAAACTCCAAACCTTCCTTTGTAGGGTCATGCTATCAGTTAGCTGGATTTTCCTACCTTATTTTCTTGGGCCTATTCTTATCCTCATCTAAACTACCTTCTCCCAGACTTCCAATATCCTTATATGTAAACACGAGGGTACTTACTCTTTTATAAACAAATTTGAATAAAACCTTGTAAAATGGTTATAAGATTTGATAAAAAAGTTAAGAGTGTTAGTCAGTATCAAAGAAAGATTTGAACAAAAAGACCTTTTATTTCTGAAGGCAAAGGTAGTATAGTCCTCAAAATATTACACTTTTGGATGCATTGCTCTGATGAAAAATGGAATTTGTTAACTTATCTTCTCAAAAGTAACTCAGATGCATTATAAAGATCTTTCATTTAGGATAATTTACACTATTCTTTTAAAGTGACAATTTGCAGTATTTTGACTCTTTATTCGTACCCAAAGGCATGTAAACACTTCATCGTCAGTTATCCTATGTTAATTGTTCGTGAAGTGCGCTAGTCTCTTTAAGTTCCTCAATGCTTCAGTCATCTTCGCATGAACAATGTCATTGTCTGGTTCCTTTAGTCTAGTATGTCTAGTTTGGGCATCTTGATGCAAAAGCATCATCTTACCACAATCAGCGTTTTGTTCTATCATCAAGGAGTACTGTACCTCTAGAATAACGTAGCATGTTAGGTGATCTTCTATTTTTGTTTAGATACATAGTAGTAATAGTTTCTCTGTTTGCTTTAATTTTTTTCTGCGGCCCCAACAAGGCTTTCAAAGTCCCTAATTTATAGTAACTTCTTTGTTTTCTTACCGTGAACAGCTTCTATTGCTGCATACTTCATTACTGCTGATAAGACAATCTTTGAGTATATAAGGAGAAACACACACTACGATAAATCTGCTTAAGATGCTGATAGGGAGATCTGAATATGCTTGTTGTGAGAGCATTTACTGGTGCTCCTTTACTTTGTACTCCGTCTTAAAGGATATCTATGGAAGTTTTATGAATTTCTTCATCTTTGCACACATGTACTAGATTTGCTTTATTTATGAGTGATTTTCTTCTTCCTTCTGTGATAATCCTGTTACATATTCTTTTTTTCCTGCCTTAATATATCAAGGATTGGAGAAAGAAGTAGTATGTCTGCGTCATTCGCAGAGGACAATCTATCAACTTGTCATATAATAATTTCCTGGTGTGTTTAGCTTTTGAACTGTAGAAAGTCATATGTAGGGTTTTATTGAATCTGTTTCCTTGGAACTTTTTGCAAGTACAATCGAATTAATATCATCCTTGTTAGCATGAAAGTAATAAAGAAACAAATGTCTTCTTGGGGAACTACGGAAGGGAAGGTAAAAAGGGGAAAATAATGGTAAATAGTACTCTCTCCGCTCCAATTTCATTGTTCTACTTACCTTTTTAGTTCATTTGAAAAAAAGATGTTTCTTTTCTTTTTTCTTAATTCTTTAATTCCAGCTTTTCAAATGATTTATTTAAGATTACAAGATTAAAAGATATTGATACATTCTACATAATCATATGCAGGTTTTGTGGAATCTGTTTCCTTGAACTTTTAGCAAAGTACAAACGAATTAATATCATGTTGGTTAGCATGAAAATAAAGAAAAAAATGTCTTCTCGGGGAACTACGGAATGGAAGTTATAGAGGGGAAATATGGTAAATAGTACTCTCTCCATTTTAATTTGGTTGTTCATAGGGGTGTGCATCGGTCGGTTGGTTCGATTTTATATGTTATTGGTTTGGTTTATTGGTTTTTGGTTTTTAAATATGCAAAATCATTAACCAACCAATAAGATATTTTCTTATTGGTTTTTGATTTATCGATTTTTGGTCATTAACAGTTTGATTTTCGGTTTAACTAATAAGAAAAATACTCATAAAATATAAATAGTAACAACTAGCATAAAAAAATGAAATCTTAGTTGCCGCTAAAATCATACGCAATGCTTTTTAGTTTACAAGAATCTTCAAACTTGAACTGAATGTTAGTTTGGAAAAAAATTGAATCCTAATTGTTGTAAGTTATTACATGCTTCAAGTTGTCCAATGCGACAATACCCGAACTTTGTATTGTGCCTTTGTTTCCTGAATAACTTAATATTTTGCGAATCTCTGAATTCTGAATAAGTAGTGTGTGTGTGTATATATATATAGGAGTAAAACAGTAACTTAGTGTATCCTTATTGGGTTATCGGTTTAACCGATAACTCAATAACCTAAAATCAAAACCGAACCGTTTATCCAATAAATTTTTTTATAAAACCAATAAAAAATTGTTAACCCAATAACCCATTACCAATAATCCAATAACATTTTTATCGGTTCGGTTTATCAATCAGTTTGATTTTTGCATAGCGCTAGTTGTTAATGCTTTCTTTCTTAGTTCTTTTAAAAAAAGATGTCTTTTGTTTATCAACTCTTTAATTTTAACTCTTCACATGACATATTTAAGATTAGAAATTAAAAGACATTTTGATCTATTGGATCCTTGTACTTGTCCGAATTTGTAAAGTTGATATTTCTACTTAGCCCTTTGTCATTTAAACCCCTCCTCACTCCATCAAAATATAAGATTTTAAACTCATTGTATTGTAGCTCACTCACCTTAAAATAAATGACATGTTAAATCCATGCCACATAAATTAATGTCATGTCAAATTATCTTCGTTGACTTTTTTTTAATTACTAATAAACAATGATAAGTTTTCTACTTATTTTTAAAAACAAAATTAATATTTCTCCCACCTTGCTTCACCTCCCTAACCCACAACCAGTATCACCACATCTCCATCCCCACAAACACTGAGAATCCACTTGCATACAAAAATCATGGCACAAAAATAACCTTCTGATGAAGAGAGAAACAATAATAAACAAAGCAACAAAAAAAAACTCAAGAAAATCCTTTCTCATACAAAATTTAAGGGAAACTTTACTATTTTGTATTCCAGAAAATGCATTTTTGGGTTTAAAGAAAAAGCACAACGGAATTTCTCAGTAATGAACTGAACGTTGTGTTACTTGAAGTTAACTTAATATTTAATTTTAAAATTGGACAAAAATTAGATAAATTTGTGAGACTAGATTGGGAGAATTTTTACAACCCACGAAAAACTAAATTCATCTACTATTCTGTCAATTCCTCTTTATTGTCCTTGACCCAAACCATTACACCGCCACCATGGAACACCCATAGCCTTTGGATCAGAGCAAAACCACAGCCAGAAATAACCACCATTGACGCCTTAAAAACTCACCAAAATACCTAATCATTAATTAAGGTTCGATGGATAAAACAAGGAGATGATGCCGTGAAAGATGAGGGAGGGGTTGGGAACTTTTTTTTTCCTCTTTCTTAATTATTTATTTTTTTCTTTTGAATATAATATTTTTTTAAGCAAATTCATTGCAATCACACGTTTTTAAAATGTGACACCACACGTTTTAACTGAGTCAACACAATAAATGCCACATAAGTTCGGTTAATGGTCAGAGGGATTTAAAATATTGTGTTTTGATGAATTAAGAATTTAGTTGGCAAATGAGTAAGTAGAAGGATTCAGAATAGAAACACATAAAAGTACAAGGGTCTACTAGACTATTTTGCAAGATCTAAAGATTCGAAAGTCTTCATTTTTTCAAACTCCAATACAACATTTCTTGTGGAGTTAGCTGGGAAAAATTGGCAAAATCATATTTTGGCAAAACTATTTTGCCATATACCCACTTATTTTCTTTTTGATTTAATTTTTAGGGTTAGTGTTAAAAAAGTGGGGAAAAATTGTAAAAGTGAGGCCTACACGTGGGCCAAGGGACTATTTCATTATTTTTACAACTTTACAAATTTAATATAATACTTCTAACACTCCCCACTTATTCCAATATAAAAAAAACCCTCTCTCTCATCTCCAATTCTCTCCAACTATTACTATTCCCAACAAGCTCCTCCCAAAACGTCATTTTCGTCTATCCTTTTTCTCCAGCTGCTAAGGGCTCGTCATTGCTTTATAAGGTTAGTTAAAATAAAGTTTCAATTGTTTTTATAACCATTTAAAAGGGTTTCACTGCTAATCGATTCATAGTGATGTTGGATTTTTTTTTTGAATTTGGTTGATTAAGTAGTTAAAATATAAGAATTTTATAGGCAATTAATTTGATTTTGAAGCAATGGTTGAGGTTTTATTCGGCACCTTTGACAGATTTTTTCGTCGATCACGGTGTTGACTTTTGAATTTTTTGTTAAGGAGTTTTGGTTTAGTTCTGATTTTCTTTTAGCAACAAAGTGTTGAATGGAGGGATAATTGTTATTTTAAGAGTTATTTTGGTAATTTAATTCAAACAGTGACCTGTTTCTATCCGTAGACCTGTGGTCTGTGAAATGAGAATGCCCTAGATTAAAATCAATTTTTAGACGTATGAAATTCTTTTAAAATACGATTGCCAAAATAGTGAAAATTGAAATATTAATAGCTAATTAGTTTGATTTATAGCACTAGTTTGATTTTTAGCAATAATTGAGTTTTGATACTGCATGTTGGATTTTGGTTCAGTTATGGTATTTTTGTGCAGTAAACTATTTAATGGTGGGGTATTTCTTTGTTTTTGGGAATTTTTCATTTGAGCATTGAGCTATTTCTGTTGGTAGACTTGTGGTCTATGAACTTAAAATGACAGATTTGTTCTGTAGGTGTAGATTCTATTAAAAATCGCTAAGAAAAAGATCTATTGCTAAACACAAAGATGGTACCGCATCTGATTCTGCTGGTAGCAGTAGAAAAAGAAAAGCTAAGGCAGTTGAAAATGTCTCAAAAGGAAGAAAATTGAAGAGGCAGTGTCCGAATCAAATTCTGAGTTAAAGGAGATAAGTGAATACGTTGATTCTAGTGAGGATGTTGCCAAGTGTAGTGCTAATAGTGACAGTAAAGAGAGCAAGGAAAGTGGAAGACATAGTGCTGACGGGGATATTCATCCCTTATCCGTGCCATCTTGTTCAAGGTTCATTTCCGTAGAGTGGTATGACCTTCGAACGATAATGGATGAGGTTGGGTCTTTCCTGACTAAGATATTAGTCAAATCAAGAATGACTGCTTATCGAGAATTTAAGCAAGTTCTTTTCGACCAGGTGTTGAAGAAAAGATTCAAGCGGTCCTATTTTGGACACCTGAGAAACCTGCCGTAACATCAAATTAAATGCGCATTTGGTCCATTATTTGTTTTTGCGATGCATCAAGAACGATAAGATGCATTATCAGATGTGGTTCTACGTTAACAACAAGCCTGGTTGTTTTAGCTTGAAAGAGTTTTGTTTGATCACGGGGCTAAACTGCTCATCATATCCTAGTGAATCAAAACTGAGGAAGGTGTTAGCCAAGGGGGAGCATTTTTGCTTTAAGGTGATGAAAAATAAAAACATTACGGTGGCCAACTTGTTACACTTGATCAGAGGGAATAAGCTGAATGAGGAGTAGAATTTTAAGTGTTGTTTACTATGGTTCTTGCACACCATGTTGCTTGTAAAAGATTCAATGAAGGTTGTCGATACAAAACTGATTCGAATGGTCGATTCTTTGAGTTTTTTTGAGAGTTATCCATGGGGGAAAGATACATTTCAACTGATAAAGGACTATCTGTAGAAGAAAAGTGACCTAAAGAAGAAAAGAGATGTATTTGATGAGAAGCAGAAGGCATCCTATGCTCTATTCAATTTTCCCTGGGCATTCATGGTATCTACCATCAACCCTTTAGTAAGATTATTATAGATTAGTGTTATATCTGTCATAAATTCTGAGTTATTTTTTCACTATTGTACTACTTACAGATTTGAATCTATGAGTCCTTTTCTCATCTAGAAAAATTTGCTGAAAAATCAATGGATGGGCCCTTTCCCATTTCCCGCATCCTTGGATGACACACTACAAAAAATGATAAGATAATCAAAGGCGACCCATTCAAGTATAAAGAAAAAGTTACCGAGGTATGAACTTATTTTTTATTATGTAATAATAATATTGTTGTATCGAATGTATGTAATTGTTAATTGATTTTTTTATAGAACGTGTACTCGTACATCATCCCTACTATTCGTAAGATGAAGATGGATTACATGGTTACGTTTAATCCATATACAGACGAGGTGAAGAATAACGTCCTCGATGGCTTGAAGAAAGATTTACAAAGGGTGACTGTCCTTACTTCATATAAGGACAGTGATGATGATGGGGATTTGGGTGGTAACCCAGTTGGAGTACGTGTTGATGATGATGCTTCTCCGAGCACCTCCAAAGATGTAGAGGGAACCTCTGTCGATGGGGATCTTCATAAGCGTGTTGCTATTCTCGAGGATATGGTGTTGGATATTGCTGCCTATATAAAAAAAAAAGACTGAAGAAAAAAAAAAAGGATGAGCGACAACATGAGCGAGCTAACTTCATTTAATAATTGATGTGGTTAGTAAATTTTTAGCTTTAAATATTAGTAACACTTTGTAATATGATGACACATTGCATGTGGGCCTTCGGGAATCGGAGAGGAATGAAGAAGGAGAAAAAAGAGCAAAATGGATGAGTTGGCCACTGTTGTGGCAGAAGAGGAAAAAAAAGAAGAAAAGAAGGATGAAGAAGAAGAAATAGAAGAAGATAACAACCTAGAAGAAACTGGAAAAGAAGCAGTTTCAGAATAAGAAGAAGAAGAAGAAGAAGAAGAAGAAGAAGAAGAAGAAGAAGAAGCTAAAAAGTAAGCAACAATAGTTGAAGAAGAAGCTGAAAAAAAGCAGCAACAGTTCAAGAAGAAGGCACGAAATAAGAAGAAACTGAAAAAATAGCAGCAGCTGATGAAGAAGAAGAAGAAGCTGACAAAGAAGAAACTGAGAAAGCTGCATCAGGTGAAGAAAAAGAAGAAGCTGAGGAAGAAAAGGAAGGTGAGAAAGAAGCAATTGTAGTGGGTGAAGAAAAAGAAGAAGCTGAGGAAGAAAAGGAAGGTGAGAAAGAAGCAGCTACTGCAGGTGAAGAAAAAAAAGAAGCTGAGGAAGAAAAATAGCTGAGAAAGAAACAATAACTGCTGAAAAAGAAGGACATAAAGCTGAAGATGGAATGGAAGAAATAGCTTACAAAGAAAAAAGAGAAGACAAAAAGATAGACAGAAAGAAGAAAAAGAAGAAGCAGACAAAAATGTGGTCATGGATATTATTGATAAAATCAACAATAACTTTTCTGATGATGAGGAAAATGGAGAAAAAGACATTTGAATGCTAATATTGTTAATGTGTTGAATGATCAGTAGTTAGGATATGGACAAATATTTTTTTATTTGACAAATATGGAAGTTGAATGATTTGTTAGTAGGATATTAGAAACATTCTTTTATTTTATGAAAGTTGTTATGGTTCTGCACTGAATCTGCTTTTATCAAACTGTTTTGTTGCATGGAATTTATATATACTTTGTGTTGTCATAATTGGTACAGTGTATGGTTGACATCATAGAATGCATATTTAATATTTCGTATACTACTTGCATAGTCTATCATTACCATGATTTTAAGTTGATGTATTGTTTGATCGACTATGATTCTATGAAAAATAGTATTAACATTATAGAAAAATAAAAGTATTATTATTTATTCAATATCACTACATCCATGTTATACTTTTTCAAATAACGAATACTAGCATTATAGCACATAACATGATTTTAAGCCATTCTCCCTTTCTTCGGCCAAAATTAATTTTTGTTTTAGTTAATCCCTCTCTATTTGGGTGTCATGTAGCAATACTATAAAGTGATCCCTCTTCTCTTCGGATCTTTGAACAAAGTCATGAGAAAATATCTATTTTCTTCACATTCTTATTGCCTTTGTAGTAGATTAAATTTTGCCAAGCCATGAAAATTTATTGTCTCGGGATCCGGACTCAACGTTGATGGACTGCTTGGAGGTGATAGCTTATCAAGCCATTTAAAAAATGCGCATGGGCCATTATCCTAGAAAAAAAAGATAATAATTACATAACGATTTACTTAATTTTATAAAAAAGACATACACGGTTCACCTTCGCAATTGTACAGTTATAAAATTTGTGACCTGAATTTGAGTCCGTGTGTGACGTCCTCAAGACAACCACATTCCCACAATGACAAATTAGAGTTTTTTTAGAATTGGATATTTGAGATGCTTGATACATTGTAGACTTTTTAAAATAAAAATAAAGTGGATGAAATAAAATAATGAGGGATAGAAGACTTTATATATGAAGTAAAAAAGAAGTGCTAACACTGAATGAGTACAAAATTAGCCGTTTGTTACCATTGAAACAATAATTGTATTTTTTGAATTATTGGTGACACTTAATAGACTGTCATAGATAATGACCTATGTCAGTCATCAACGAGATACTAAAGTCTACCGTAGACACTCGTAATCGATGGACCCTCAATAACATGTTTAAAAAAGTAAAAAATATGCTTGTACTTTAAGGGTCCATCAATTTATTTGGTCTACCGTAGACTTACACTTCTAGGAGTGCATTGATTGATCTCCTGATTATGCGTAGACCACGGTGATCTATGTACGCTGCTATAAACCACCACTTGAATGTTGTTCAAAAATGAATAAATAAACTAAAAATAAATATAGTGTGAGTTTCTACACATATGAAGGAGTGTAAACAAGTGACATAATTATATTAGAGCTTATACAAATTAGGGGTAGTGAATTAAGGAGTGTGTGGATGGATAGTGGTTGAAAAAACAATATGCTAAGAGTAATGTTTGTCAAAGCTCAAGTATGTATTGAGGATGATGATTGTTCAACCACTATCCATTCCACATACTCTTTTGATTTAGAGGTGGTGATTGAAGGAGTATGTGGAATGTGTAGTCATTAAATGCAATCATCATCCTCAAAACATACTTGTGCTTTGACAAACATTACTCTTAGGATATTGTTTGTTCAACCACTACCCATCCACACATTCCTTAATTCACCATCCCTAATTTGTATAGGCTCTAATATGATTATGTGACTTGTTTACACTCCTCCATATATGTAGAAACTCACACTACATTTATTTTTAATTAATTAATTTATTTTTGAACAACATCCAAGTGATGGTTTATAGCAGTGTACATAGATCACCATGGTTTACGCATAATTAGGAGATCAATCGATGCACTCCTAACGGTGAAAGTCTATGGTAGACCAAATGAATCCATGGGCCCTCAAAGCACAAGTATATTTTTTACATGAATTTGACATGGGTCAACATTGACGACACTCTATTAAGTGTCACCAACAGTTCAAGATTATCTATTTAAATTATTTTTAATTTAATTATTTTCTTCCCAAGCCCCAAAATATGTTATTATATGTTTAAATCATTTTTAATTTAATTATTTTCTTTCACCAGCCCCAAAACATGTGATTATCTATTTAATTTTTTTAATTTAATTATTTTCTTCCACCAGTCCCAAAACATATTATTATCTATTTAAATTATTTTAATTTAATTATTTTATTCCACCAGTCCCAAAACATGTTATTATCTGTTTAAATTATTTTTAATTTAATTATTTTATTCCACCAGCCCCAAAACATGTTATTATTTGTGTAAATCATTTTTAATTAAACTATTTTTCTCTTAAACTACAAGCTACTGATGGCCCATCGATTAACATAGTCTACGATCGACTACTATATTCGATCGAGGACTGACGGAGTGTAAGATCGATGATAGACTATATATAATTTTTTTACTCTTCCTGAATTTAATCGTCAATCTACAGTAGTGTTCATTGAACAACTGATAAATATTTTAAAAGTTGTTTGTACAGAAGAATAACCAACACAAAAAGACACAATCACAAAAAAGAAGGAAAACATAATTTTGAAACTTAAATACTTGTATTCAACTTGTTCATTGCATTATATTCATTTTCAACAAAAAAGACAAAATAAAAGAAGCTTTCTTCTAACAAAATCCTACTAAGAAAGCTTCTTCAGCAATGAATAATAAAAAAAAACTTAAAAACATAATCATTCATAAAAAACTAAAGTAAATTAGGGGGATGGTGGGGGTAATGTAGTTGTTGCCATCCATTTCAAGCCTCTCCGAAATTGCCTGAAGGAAACAAGCAATACGTCGGAGGTCATGCTTCAAGTACACTCGATCTTCGCCCAGGCCGTGGAAGAGCCGATTAAAATTATTTCATAATAGCAGCAAATCATAGAGACGAGGGGGAACTCGTCTAATTGGGCGTAGGGTAATTCGTCGACCAGGCATGATTTCAATTTTGGCGAAGAAGATGAGGATTTCTGATGTTTCGAATTTAGGAAGAGCTGAATGCTGACATAGAAATAAGCACTATACTTATAGACCTATAGAAGGTGTCCTTTCATATTCCCAACTAGGGGTGTACATAGGTTGGGTTGGTTTGGTTTTTATAAAAAAAGAATCAAACCAATCATGTCGGTTTATTAAAACTATAAACCAAATCAAACCAGCATAAAATTGGTTTTTTCAGTTTAGGTTTTAGTCGGTTTTTTTTATTTTTTTTTATTTTTTTTGATATTTTTTATAATCTTTAGTTTTTACATTTATATTGTGATCGAAGACTAGATCAAATATATGTTTTCACTCATGAGCTAATGAAAAACCACAATTATAAAAAAATGAGGAGCAAAAAACTCTCTTGAAACTAAAAAGTGAGATGAGGAGTAAAAAGTTTAGGTTTTAAATTT
This sequence comes from Capsicum annuum, assembly GCF_002878395.1. Classification (NCBI taxonomy): domain Eukaryota; kingdom Viridiplantae; phylum Streptophyta; class Magnoliopsida; order Solanales; family Solanaceae; genus Capsicum; species Capsicum annuum. The sequence continues at coordinate 90,368,442 of NC_061118.1, read as the reverse complement.
ATATTGGGTTTTGGATCATTTAATTAGTAATTAATGGACAAATATTACAACTTAAAGGCCCAAATCTGAATATATGTCGACATCTACTTTCAAATTATTGAAAATTACTAAAACTAATTGAAAAAGTATTTAAAAATTAGATTATAATTAATATTTTATATGTAAAAATTTATAATTATAATTATAATTATAATTATAATTGTAATTATAATATTATATATATATATATAATTATATTATAAGTATATATATGTCGGTTTGATTCAGGTTCGATTTGACCTTTTTTTTTGTCAACACCAAACCAAACCAAGAATGGTCGTTTTTTTTCTAACGCCCAACCAACCAAACCAAACCATAAGTCAATTTTTTTCTCGGTTTGGTTTAGTTCGTCGGTTGGGTTTGACTTGACGGTTTGGTTTGTACACCCCTATTCCCAACCAATGATCAGTCGACGCGTTTGAGAATAGAAAATGATTGGCTTACGTATGCCAATGTTTTTCTTGAGAACATACATGTTTGTAGATTTTAATTAATTGGTAACAAGAAATAATGATTCAATGCATTGATTAGAGAGATATGGCAGTAAAAAGACCCATATAGCGTGTTTGATGAGTAATCATATAGCCAATAAATAATATTTAATAGACCGTATAAAAGATATACCATAGAATTATATTGTCTATAGTAGACAGCTTTAAGTCGATTACAACTGACCATTAAATTCTATAGAAATGCACAATTATCCCCTAAAATAATAGCTTTACAACTGAAGAAGAAAAACCTATCTAAGATTTGTTGGCCATGCTACATGTGGTTCTTTTGTGCCTGCATTTCTTGCATATTGAACACCTATTCCTTCTTTTGGACTTGAATGTCTCACCGACTCCCTTAACACATTTGACTTTCTTCCTTTCGAGTTTTGGATCGTAAGGAGATGGACAAATGTTAGTGTCTTGCAATTCCTATGGCACAGTCTATTTGGCCTCTGGAGAGACAACATTAATTTCTTCCAAGTATGTGATGAGGTAATTTTCAACTTTATAAATTGGCGAAGAGTACTCATAGATGGAGTCACCATAACCTTTGCCATAGCCATACTTTGCTTGCAAAGCGGCCATCGCATGTTCACACCGCATTTTCACCAAGTTAAATTTTTGATAAGAACAACTCCTCTCCAAGAGATTGACCTTGGAAGTAACACCGTTGTCAAATACCGTGAATTGGTCGAGACTCCCATTTGCATTAGTCATATACAAGAAATCGCTCGTACTCTTATTATCCCTTAGGATCTTTTTCGGACAATGGACAAATTTGTTGTTTGAACCGTCGACAAAGGCATGTTGCTCCTTAAGCTTTTCACCAATTTTCTTAGCAATTGAATTGAATATGTACGACATGGGGTACTCCCGTTCATCCATCAATACCGAGTTGAGCGAATCGGTGATGTTTGTGGTCATCACATCATACCTATTGCCCGGGAAGTGTGCTCTACTTTATTTCTCAAAACCAAGCATATTTTCAAGGACATGTGCTGCCTCGGTGCAATTATTCTTCAATTTTGCAAAATACTCGCTAAACTCATCAACAAAATAAGCCTTTGTTGCGAAGTAGAATAGATAAAGATGTTATCCACAGTGTTGATTTACACGAAGATTTTCAGTGAGGTGCCTCATGCAATGTTTATGATATGTACATCTGTAAACACGGGAGAAGGCATTGGCAATGCTAATGTGCCTATCGGAGATGACACATAGACTTGGTTCATCTTCTACTATAGACTTCAACTTCTCAAAGAAGAAGGTCCAAGAAGCATCGTTCTCTTTATCCATGACATAAAAATCAATTGAAAAGATATGATTTTCGGTGTCCTGTGCAATGGCACTCAGCAACACACTCCCGTACTTACCATACAAATATGTGTCATCGATAATAATTACCTTTCTCACATAGGCATATCCCCGTATGCAAGCTCCGAATGCTAAAAAGTAGTAAACGAACAATTCATCCATCCGATTTACTATGATAGAGTAAGAAGACCCGGGATTCAATAACTCCACCTTGTGGAAAAAGCTGGAAAGCAAGCATATCCGTGCTCGGTGTCCAGAAAATGATGTTCTTCGTAATTACACTTCTTTTCCAACACATCCGATAGCTTGCGTTGCAATACATCTTCTTAAACACAATCCTTTGAATTTCTCTTATGTTTGGACGCTTACCATCCCGAAAATAATTTACGCATAGTGAAATAATCAATTGGGATGAGGTTCTCTTATGCCTACAGGTGACATATTCAATACCACACGTGTGCAACCTGACATACTTGTATATGCGAAATTTGTCTGAGGTTTCATACCTTCTTGCCCACAACAACCAGCCACAACCACGAGGTATGTATTTCGCCTTCAAGAATTTAGTGCAGCTCTTCTCCATACAATAATCAAAAGAATGCCTCACCGCTCTCCTTCTAGTAGCATTTTGAGCTCTTTCTTATCGGTGAATGTTTGATCAAAATAGAAATTGGTTCCGTCATTAAAGAAATATCTTGGTTGTGATCCCGTTCCACAGTCTCTTCCACATCTTGCGAGTCCGATGAAACATCTTTCATATGCATAGAATTATCTTCCATATTAATTAGATGATCGCCATCGTTCTCATAATCATTCAAATCATCATCAACTGCCGAGCATCGAGGTGGGGGTGGTGATGAATTCAGCAGTCCTTCAAAGAACCTCTCAAATATCTTTATCCTTAAAATAGGCCTAAAGCCATTTGCATCAACATCTATCATATACATCAACACCCGTACATTATTATTTATGATTGTAGGATTCACCTTTTCCTTCAAATGCATTAGATAACTAATCACCACGTCGCTCGGCATGCAATCTAGATCCCCGCTCTGCATTATGCTTGCGACTAATTTGTCATATGAACCATTGCTGCGAACAAAAATGAACAGTATCACCTTGGTAAAAGATCTCTATTTTCAATATTTGGGAGTTTCCACCTATTCTCGCATGAAATCACCAGAAACCAGAACAAATTCTGTAATAGACATCCTAGAATTATGCTTTGGTCGATGGTCAATTATGCTTATGGTTTGTGTTGGATATATGTATGGTCTATGACTGACGATGAGTGGTCGATGACTTGGCAGATATACGTACAAAAACCTTGAAACTATAAATATTGCTTCTAATAAACAGTTATTGGGTTTATGGAATAGATAAATGAACTTGGAGTCGCCTGAGCTACTATAATGTACTTTTTAAAGTGGTTTTAAGTAATATGAGTGATTTAAAGCTTTTTAACAATGGTGGAAAGTGTGTTTGAGAAGATAGCAAACAAATGGGGTAACAATGGGTGCAATGGACAAGCTTATGATGTTTGTGGACTAATTTAGAGCTGATCTCCGAAAAATAACGCTGGAAAAGTGGCTTGAATCGGAGCATTTTGGAGGGAAAGAACCTTTTATTTTAAGTTTTTAAATTTTTTTAAAATTATTTTAGAAATCTAGATATTTTTATGTTATATAATGGTGGATGATGGAGTGGGTTAAAGTATATTATTAGAAACTTATGGGTGAATTAGTTAAGTTGAAAATATTGGGTTAAAGTGTATTATTACAAAATTTGTTGGTGAATTTGTTGAGTTGTAAAAGTTATTGATGATGTGGATTAAAGTGGGTATATGACAAATTTAAAAAAAAACTGTGTCTAAATTACAAAATAGTTTTGAAAAGTGCTTTTTTGTCATGAAAGCCCAAGTTAGCTTCAGCTAGTAATCAATTGAGTAGAAATGTTTGTGGTAATTCCTTCCTTGACAGCGTAGAGGGAGCTAACCTCTTGGTACACATTAGTCCCAACTAAAGACGATAGTCATAGCTTTTAAAACTGCTGGTTCCATGATTTTCTCATCAAGAACATCAATACTAAGTTGCCTTCTTCACAGTGTTTCCATGCCTATTGTGCTAGGTTTATATGTTCATCTTTCTCAACAGGTTCTTTCCCCGTAGTTAGCTCCAGTAACACCACACCAAAGCTATACTCATACTCTGAGTAAAATTCAAACAAAAAAAGAAAGATGTAATGTCAGCTTAAGAACATGAACCAAGAAAATAAAAAGTAAATTAGTCATGGAGCTTACCAATTTTCCAAAAAAAAAGTTAGTCACAGAGCTAAGTAGACAGTAAGTACTTGGAGCAATATAACCAAAGGTACCAGCAACTGCAGAAGCTGTCTGTCTCAGTGTGCTGATCTCCATGTAGAGATAAAACTTTTGCAAGTCCAAAATCTGCAATTTTTGGATTCTATTCATCATCTAAAAGGGTACTACTTGATGAGTTAATGATTCAAATGGTCACTTAACTTTGAAATTTTATCCCATAAAGTCACTCAACTTTGATATTTACTTCAAAAGTCACTCAACTTTCACATTTTTGCTCAGAAAGTCACTCAAACTATTAAATCATTTTTTAAATAACATTTGTTTATGTGAAATTATTATGCAAATGCAAAATTTAGAAAAATAAAATATTATCTCTAAATGGCCCTTTTATCCTTATTCCCATAAATTATTTTTTCTTTCTCATTTTCTTTCTTCTTCTCACATATCGTAATTGATTCAACAATAAATATGCATAGTAAAATACTAAAAGATCAAATTAAATTTAACAATAGTCGAAGGATAAAAAATTATTAATATAAACTATATCAATACGATCAAATATAACTAAATGATACGTAATTTAACTCATTTATTACTAAAAGTCACGTGTATGTAGTTATTACATACATATAGTGAATCCCTATAACGTAGGTATATTACTCATAATATTTAGTTATGGGTATAAAATCTTTAATTCATCATACATATACATATAGTACAGTTTTTTTCATTCATATAGTACAGACATTTATAAAAAAACATTTTAGCGTGAAAATAGGAAGGGGAAGGGAGGGAGGAGGGGTTGTATCATTGAAAGCGTCGCATTTATAATAAGCCATATAATGGGTAAGTTTAAATTTAATTAGATTTCAATACGAACATCAATATCAATGAAAAAAAGAAGTTGAAACAAGGATTGAAAAAGTAGAGCAAAATAATTGTAATTTTAATACTTTGGTTATTGTTAAATTTTATGTGATCCTTTGATATTTTATTAAACATATTTAATGTTCAATCAATTACAATATGCAAGAAGGAGAAGAAAAATGAGAAAGAGGAGGGGCGACACTAAATTTAGGGGAATAAGGATAAAAAAAGTCATTAAAAACTATTTTTTATTTTTTAGAGTTTTAATTTAAATAGAAATTCCACATTAAAAAATTTTATTTAAGAAAATAATTAAATAGGTTGAGTTACTTTTCGAGTAAAAAATGTGATAGTTGAGTGACTTTTGAAGTAAAGACCAAAGTTGAGTGACTTTCTGGGATAAAAGTCCAAAGTTGAGTGACCATTGGAGTTATTAACTCACTACTTGATTTAGTGTCTCGATGAATGATAGTAGGGGAGAAATCATGATGCATATAGCAAAGATCAAGTGTTGTTCCGATTGCTATGCAACCTAATATTCCATTTCAGTACAGAGTCCTGAACTTGACTGACCAATAATGCACTTCTTTTCTTGTGATGTAACCATTTGTCAAGCTTTGATTTTGGGGTTTTCATGCCAAAAAGGCACTTTTCAAAACTATTTTGACATTTAGACACATGTTTTTTAAAATTTTTCCATATACCCACTTTAATCCACATCATCAATAACTTTTCCAACTCAATATATTCACTCACAAGTTTTATAATAATACACTTTAACCTAATATTTCTAACTTAATAAATTCACCCACAAGTTCCTAATAATACATTTCAACCCACTCCATCATCCACCATTATATATAAAATATATTGGGTTTCCAAAAATAATTTAAAAAAATTCAAAAGCTTAAAATAGTAGCTTCCATTTTTATCTAAAAAGTTTCGATTCAGGCCCGTTTTCGGTGTTATTTTCTGGTGATCAACTCTAAATTAGTCCGCAAACATCATAAGCTTGTTTATTGCATCTATTTTTACCCCATTTGTTTGCTATCTTCTTAAACACACTTTTCACCATTGTTAAAAAGCTTTCAAATCACTCACATTACTCAAAACCTCTTTAGAAAGTACAATACAGTAGCTCAGGCTACTCCAAGTTCATTTATCTATTCCATAAACCCAACGATGGTTGATTAGAAACAATATTTACAATTTAAAGATTCTTGTATGGATATCTTCCCAGTCATCAACCAGCCATCATCAGTCATCGACCGTGCATACATCCTGACATAGACCCTCAGTATAATCAACCGTCGACCAAAACTTAATTCTAGGATGTCTATTGCAGAATTTGTTCTGGTTTATGGTGATTTCATTCGATAATGAGAGAAGACTCCCAAATATTGTAAATGAATTTTTTTTACTAAGCTGACATTGCCCATTGTGATTCGCCGCCATGGTTCATACGACAAGTCGGTGTAAGCGTAATAGAGAGTGGGGATCTAGATTAGGCGTCGAATGACGTGGTGATTAGTTATCTAATGTATTCGAGGAAAAAGGTGCATTCTATGATCATAAATAATGATAAACGTGTGTCATTGCACATGGTAGATATTGATGCTGATGGATTTAGGCCTATTTTAAGGATAAATATAATTGAAAGGCCCTTTGAAGAACCGTTGAATTCATCACCACCTGCACCTAGGCGTCCGACATTCGATGATGATTTGAATGATTATGAAAATGATAGTGATCATCCAATTAATATGGAATATTATTCCACGCATACGGAATACATTTCATCGGACTAGCAAAATGTGGAAGAAGATTGTGAAACGGGATCACAACTAAGACATTCCTTCACCGATGGAACCAATTTCTATTGTGATCAAACATTCGCCGACCAGGAAGAGATGAAAATGCTACTAGAAGGAGCATTGGTGAGGCAGTCTTTTAATTATTTTACAGAAAAGAGCTGCACTAAATTGTCGAGGGTGAAATGTGTGTCTCGTGGTTGCGGCTAGTTGTTGCAGGCATGTAAGTACGAATACTTGGACATATTTTACATATACAAGTATGTTGGGTTCCACACGTGCGTTGTTGAATACGCCACGGGCAGACATAAAAAAAGTTCATTTGAGGTGATTGCTTCACTATGCGTAAATCATTTTCGTGATCGTAAAGGTCAAAGCATAAGAGAAATTTAGAGGATTATGTTTTGGGAGATATTTGTTCAATGAATACAACTGTAGATTTCCTTGATTAAATTCACAAAGAGTAAAAATTATGTGATAATAAATCCAAATCACATATATAGTCTATCGTAGACAAGTAAATCGATCTACGCTATACCAGATACTATTTTATGCACTATCATCGATCTTACACTGTCACTCTTCGACCAGACATATAGGTCAATCGTAAACTATATGAATCGATGAACCATCAGTAGCTTGTAGTTTGAAAGAAAATAATTAAATTTAAAAAGTTTAAACACAATATCACATGATTTGGGGGTGTTAAAAGAAAATAATTAAATTAAAAAAAAATTAAACACATAATCACTTGAATTGTTGAACTGTTGGTTAAACAAACAATCTTGAACTATTGGTGACACTTAATAGACTGTCATCGATGCTGACCTATGTCAATCTCATGTAAAAAATATACTTGTGCTTTGAGGGTCCATCGATTCATTTGGTCTATCGTAGACTTACATTGTAGTTCGTGCATCGATTGCTCTCGTGATCATTTGTAGATCACATAGATTTATGTACCTAGTTATAGACCATCACTTGGATATTGTTTAAAAATAAATAATTAAATAAAAAATAAATAAATTGTGGGTTTCTACACATATGAAGGAGTTTAAACAAGTCACATAATCTTCCTAGAGCTTTCCCAAATTGGGGGTGGTGATTGAAGAATTATGTATATGGATAGTGGTTGAAAAATCAACATCCTCAAAGTAATATTTGTCAAAGCATAAGTATGTTTTAAGGATGTTGATTGTATTTGATTACTACCCATCTATATACTCTTTTGATTTGGGGTGGTGATTGAAAGAGTATGTGGACGGGTAGGCATCAAACATAATCAACATCCTCAAAACATACTTGTGCTTTGACAAACATTACTCTTAGGATATTGTTTGTTCAACCGCTACCCATCCACACACACCTTAATTCGCCACCCCTAATTTGTATAAGCTCTAATATGATTATGTGACTTGTTTAAACTCATTCATATGTGTATATTTTCACATTACATTTATTTTTTGTTTATTTATTTATTTTTAAACAACATGCTAGTAAAGGTCTATAATCATGTACATACATCTACGAGATCTACCAATGATTCAGAGATCAATCGATGCACTACGTATAATATAAGTCTATGGTAGACCAATTGAATCGATGGACCTTCAAAGAAAAAGTATATTTTTTACTTAATTATTTTCTTTTTAAACATGTTATTCAGGGTCCATCGATTACGAGTGTTTACGGTAGACTTTAATATCTCATTGATGATTGACATAGGTCATGATAGATGACAGTCTATTAAGTGTCACCAACAGTTCAAAAAATACAATTATTGTTCCAACGACAACACACAACTAATTTTGTATTCCTTTAATATTAACATTTCCTCCATATATAAAGTCCTTCATCCCTCATTATTTTATTGCATCCACTTTTTTTTTATTTTAAAATTATATAATGTCTCAAGCATCTCAAACATTCAATTCTAAAAAGACTCTAATTTGTCATTGTGAAAATGCGTCTGTCTTGAGGACAACACGCACTGACTCAAATTTTGGTCGCAAATTTTATAACTGTGTAATTGCGAAGGTGAGTCATGTATGTCTTTTTTAAAATTAAGTAAATCATTATGTAATTATTTTTTTCTAGGATAATGGCACATACTAGTTTTTAAAATGGCTTGATAAGGTATCACCTACTAGCAGTCAATCAATGTTGAGTCTAGGATTCGAGACATCAAATTTGCATGGAGTGGCAAAATTTAAAATCATAGTTGATCAAACTACATATCAACTTAAATCCGAGTAGCATGGTAATGATAAACTATACTAACAGTATATGAAAGATTAAATATGCATTTTATGATATCAATCATACACTGTATCGGTTATGACAACACAATGCATATTCAAATTCCATGCAACAATACAGTTTGATAAAAACAGATTCAGTGCAGAATCATAACAATTTTCATAAAATAAAAATATCTTAGTCATATCCTAATAACAGATCATTCAACTCCCTTGTTTCTCAAATATAAAAAAAGTCTTAAACATTAACATTATTTACATTCAAATATCTTTTTCCTCATCATCACAAATGTTATCGTTGATGAAATCAAGGATATTCGATACCACATCCTCTTTGTCTTCTTCTTCTTTTTCTTCTTTCTGTCCATATTTTTTGTCCATTTCTTTTTCTTTGTCTACTGCTTCTTCTTTGTCATCTTCAGTTTTTTCTTCAACAATTCTGTCATTATCAATTTATAGACCACAAGTCTACTAACAGAAATAATTCAATGCTCAAATGAAAAAGCCAAAATAACTAAAAATTACCCCACCATTAAATAGTTCACAGCGTGATGAATGAAAATTTTTCAATCAAACATGTAGTATCAAAACTCAACTATAGCTACAAATCAAACTAATTATCTATTAATCTTTTAATTTTCACTATTTCATCAATCATATTTTAAAAGAATTTCATGCACCTAAATATTAATTTCATAGACCACAAGTCTACGGACAAAACAGGTCACTGCTCGAATTAAATAGTCAAAATAACTCATAAATTAACAATTATCCCACCATTCAGCACTGCAGTGCTCAAAAATACCAGAACTAAAGCAAAACTCCTTAACAAAAAATTTTAAAATTCAACACCGTTATCGACGAAAAAATCTATCGAAACTGCCAAATCAAAACTCAATCATTGCTTTGGAATCAAAATAATTACCTATAAAATTCTCATATTTTAACTATTTAATCAACAACATTCGGAAAAAAATTCCTATACTACATCACTACGAAACGATTAACAAGAAAAACTGACAAAATGGATCTACAAATAATCAAAACTTGATTTTAACTTACCTTATAACACAAAAATAAGCCCTTTGCTGCTGGAGAAGAAGAAAAATAAAAAATGACATTTGAGAGAAAATTCTTAGAGTAGAGGAAGAGTTGAAGTTGAAGAGGAGAGAGAGAAGGGGTTTTATTTAATATTGGAAGAAGTGGAGGGTGTTAGGTATATTAAATTTAATCCTCAAAGTTTTTAAAATGATGAAATGGTCTCTTGGCCCATGTGTGAGCCCCATTTTTTTAAACTTTTCCCCACTTTTTTCACCCTAATTATAAGAATTAAATAAATAAAAAAATAAGTGGGCATATGGCAAAATAGTTTTGCGAAAATATGGTTTTGCCAATTTTTCCCTAGATTTTGCATGTACCCATACACTAGAAGTTTTAGGTTTTCTTTTAAATACAGATAATTAGCTTAACGATGTTAGCACGTCGAATCCCAACCAATATTTGAACTTCTGCAAGGAACTATTTCTCTAGTCTTTGGTCCAATTTTTTTTCATTGCCTATTCTCTTAACAGCAACATACCTCCTCCCACTTGGATTGACGCCAATTCTATACACTTTTCCTGATCCTCCACTCCCAATCAAATTTTCTTTAGTTAAATTTAGTAAAATTCACTTTTTGTGAAGTCTAAGCTTCTTAAAAAACAAATCAATTTATAATCATCACTCTTTTTCCTCTTATTCCAAAATTGGATAGTCATTGAAATTCTTGATTGCTTCATAGTGTAGCACAAAAGCGGAAGTAGCACAATTAACAGACCTCCAACTGTGAGAAGTATGATCATAGTTCTACGGTAATAATGACACCTGGGTACTGGAGATTAGGGTGGGCGTTTGTTATTCGGTTCGGTATTTTCAAAGTTCGAATTCGATAATTTGGTAATTGATATTTGAACGTAGATACCACATACCATACTTATAAACATTGGTTCGGTAATCGATAAATTAAACTTTGGTTCGGTACGGTATTTGGTAATATAATTCTCCCTCCGTTTAAAAAAAATGACCTACTTTCCTTTTTAGTCCGTTTAAAAATGAACGACCCCTTTCCTTTTTTGGAAATACTTTAATTTCAACTTTCCACATGACATGTTTAGGACCACAAAATTAAAGGGTATTTTGGTACATTTGATACAATTTTAATTTAAGGCCATAAGATTCAAAAGTCTTTTTTATTTTCTTAAACTTTGTGCCAAGTTAAAGTAGGTCATTCTTTCTGAAATGGAGGGAGTATTAAAGTTGGAGATGTACAAATATACGTTTAAACTTCAAAGAGTATATTTAATAGAAACCTTATTTAGTATTCTTGTTTTTGCTTTTTACGAATATATTATCAAGATTCAAGAGATTCTTTGGGATGACTAATATTATTGTCTATTGGATAAGTAATATGTGTGTGTGTATCCACCTTATGATATCCACTATCTAATAGAACAAAAGCGCAATTGAAATTCCTGGGGAGTTAGTGCATCTGAATAGTCATCGGTTTAAAAGAGAGTAAAACGCCCAAAGATAACGTGTAGAGGAGATCGCTCACCAATAACAGGAGCCATCATCTTCTTATTCAGATAAGCAGCCATTATTAAATTAGCTTTACTTGTGTGTGTCTAACTAATCCAATATATATATATAATTTCATATTCGGTAAATACCGAATACGAAACGGTATTAATATCTTGTATCAAATTCAATCATGAATGTGAAATATTAAAATTTTACTCCCAAATAAAATACCTAATACTGAATTATCAAATGACAATTACCAAATTTTTTAATTTGGTTCAATAATTCGATTTTCGATATTTTATGTCCGGGGCCGGTTGACAATTAAAAAAATTTAGGCAATTTTATAAGACCTCCATTTATGGGGGGGCCCATTTTCTACCACTTATTATATTAGTGGTGTATAAAAAAATTATAAAAAAGTTTTTTTTAAGAAGGTGGACAACTAAAAAAATATAGATAAAAAAATAAAAAACTTAAAAATAAGAGATTTTTGTTACAGTTAACGGATAAGTAATTTATTATTCAGTTGAAATCTCTTTTACTTTTTCCATAAAAACGTTTTCTTTCATTTTGATCTTTTAATTACCTTTTTATTTATCCACTTTTCTCACCTTTTCTTTCGTACTCACATTCACTCATCTTTGTTTCTTCTATTCTTCTTTACTCTCTTTTTTCAAATTCAAAGACTCAAAAGGTTAACATTAAAATTTAAATATTGTTGGTAATATTTTTACTTTATCGATAATTTCACTTCGAAGAGAAATAGAGAACATAGTTCATGTTTTAAATTTGAAAAACATATTTTGAAGTAGCTAAAAGATATTTGGGATCATTGATCAAGCCTTCATATTTTTTGAATCGGATAATATCATTCTAACTTTTTATATTATTTTTATATTTTATATTTTTTTATTTGATAGTGTACATTGTGTTTAAACTATTTGTTAGAATTTAATATGTCAAAAGGCTAGAAAAATAGATTTTAGATAAAAACGTATATAACTTTTGTTGTTATTAAGTTTAAGGCCTCTCATTTAACTTTCGCCTTAGGCCACCAATGTTCTTGAGCCGCCCCTTGTTTATGCCCAGCCCTACTTGAGATGGAACACGAACACGGCCTGAGTAAGAAGTACAGAAGTCAACATTACTAGAGAAGTCATAAGTGTATCTATCAAGATCAAGCTGTGATGGGATTTTTCCAGGTAAAATATTACAAGTAAGATTTGTTATTAACAATAAGTTAATGTTGAGCACTTGAGACCCGGTGGTTTGTACCAAGATATGGAGTTGCCTAAATGGAAGTGGAAGGCCATTAATATTGATTTATTTTTTGGCCTTTTGTGACTCTCCAACTGGGATTGGTAAGTTGCTAGAAAGTTGATTACGATCAAGACGAGAAAGACCAGAAAAGGTCTCTGGAATGTTTCCAATCAAATTTAACTGTTTAAGACAGAGTTCTTTTAAAATTTTCAACGCAGGAGTGGTAGATAGCTCAAAACTCTTTGTGCATGATATATCCAAGATCTCAAAGTTTGAAAGATTTCTAATTTCTGGGAGTATTTAGCCTTTGAAATTGTTCCAACTAAGAAACAACTCCCACAATTTGGAAAGCTGAGTAACAGCTACTGGAATGGTACCACTGAAGAAGTTTCTAGTGAGATCCAAGTGAGTTAGCTTAGACATTCAATGAAGGTCATTTAGGCAATGGTCCATCATATTGATTTCGAGAAAGATCAAGAATTTTGAGATTTGAGCAGTTGTATAGAACTATAGGAAAATCTCCATGTACTAAGAGATTTAGTACAAGTGTAAATAGGCGGTAGAATATTTTAGGGAGTTACATATATTTAAGAGACTTTACCTTGGTAATACCCCGAAAAATCCAAACCAATATTAGAGCCATGTACCAAGCTCATGCATAGTACATCATGGTTGTTTTATAGTTTTATAAGTATGTTAGATGTATATTAAGGCTTCAAATAACTCCCAGCTATCAGACGAATCAAAACATTCCTCACCGATCGAATTCTTAAGAAAGATATTGCCATAGTCAGATTCAAACGAGCATATCTCTCATTATACTTGGAATTTTTGAGCTCATGACCTATCAAAAGATAGATAATTGAATTATATTTCCAACAATATCAATTTTGCCTAAATGCAATATCGTAGCAAAGAGTTATTCCTATTTTACTCTAGCATGTCAGGCTGGAAACAGTGTGACGACATTCGTGGTAGCTTACCACATTTGTGACGCCCTATCACCAAGGTCGTCAGCCTTAGGAAGAAACCAGCTCCTAAGTGACGATATTCGTGGTAGCTTACCACATTTGTGATGCCCTATCACGAAGGTCGTCAGCCTCAGGCAGAAACCAGCTCCTAAGTGACAACATTCATAGTAGCTTACCACATTTGTGACTCCTTGTCACAAATGTCGTCAGACTTAGGCAGAAACTATCAATTCCAGCTCCTGTGTGACGACATTTTTAACGGCTTACCACATTTTTGATGCCTTGTCACAAATGTCGTAAGCTATGATTTTTAGTAATTGGGAATTTATTTCATAAGGGTATTTTGGTCTTTTCCTTCACCTTCCACGACTTATAACCCTAAAGAGGTGTAATTTTTCTCATTTTTTCTTCAGTTAAGCATCTTAAAAACCCTCTCTTACACTCTTAACCACAAGATTAGGGTTTTCTCTCAAGATCATCTCCTCTAGAGCAAGCCTAAGGAATTTTTCAAGAACCTTCAGAAATATTAGATCTCTTTCAAGTTCAATAACTAAGGTATGCGTAGTGTTCATCTATGGATCCAATCCATGCATAGAGCTCAAGAATCATGTTTTAAATATTATTTTGTAAACTTTTTTTGTGGTGATATGATTATGTGAATGTTGACGATTGTTGTTTAAGTTTCAATGTGATATCTAAAGGTGTTTTCATGGAATATTTATGTTTGTTAATTGAAAACCATGAACTTTAGGTGCTTTAATATGGTGCAAGTATGAAACCCACCTATGCCCTAAATAATGCATGCAAGGTGTTTGATAAAATGCTTAGGATGCTAGAAATGCATGTTTGTATGGTCTATGATGTCTAAATGACAAGTTCATGTTAGCTATATACTTCAATATGAATTCCATGCTTTTCATGTGTTGCTATTGTGGTGGTATTAGGCTTGCAAGATAATGGAGATATACAATATATACATGAAATATATCTATGCATTCCCTATAATGTTTAAGATGTTGAATAACTATATGAAATATGATATCCCCTACTTATGATATTATGAATTGTGGACTCAAATCTTGTGATCAAGTCACGTCATGTGTGTCAGTTTCCTTCTATCGAGTCCTGAGGGTATTCGTACCCAAAAACATAGTTGTGTGCCTAGAGATATGTCATGTTGTCACGATAATCTCAGTCAAGCTATAATCTATAGAACTCAGTCAGTCATGTGACTCAGGAAAACCTCAGAAATCTCATGATCTCAGTCTACTCTGACAGTCAATGGAAGTCAGTTAATCTATCCATGTACAGTCAGTTGAATCATGTTTAGTCTCTTCAAATGGGAGTAGAATTTAGCACCGAGTGAACCCAAGGATAGGGACTCACCTACCAGTTTTAGGGTGTGTTTCTTAGCAGCTATCCTTGTGTTCTAGGAACTACGTAGCCAGCATAGGTTGAGACATCTTAACCTGTCAGATTAGGGTTGATGAGGTGGCTTAACCTGTCAGTTTAGGGTCCTACCATTCTCACTTTGAGTACCTGCCAGATAAGGGTCACTCACAACTGTCCTTACCAGTGGCGCGGTATTGACACCCCTCCAGTCGGGGCATAGATTAGACCCCAGCTTAGCCGTAATGATATACATGGGGCATGTCGTTTAAACAACTACCTCCCACAGTTTTAGTATCAGTCTCAGTAAAAGAACTCAGACAGTTCTTCAGATATCAGTATACCAAGACTGTTAGATTCAATCAAATTCAGTTATAGCACGGAACTCAGGGAGTTCTACCAAATTCAGGATTGTCAGACACAGTCGCTCATGTTATCAGAACTACAGCTCTAGTCATGTATTAGCATATAGATTTAGCTACCACATACTCACGATCTCAGTTACTATGTATGTATGTTTGTACTCTTACATTCATATCAGTCAGTCAATTAGCATTATTCATGCATATAGACCCTTTGCATAAGCCTACCTCACTCGTATACTCAGTACTCCAGTTGTACTGACGCATTTGCACTATGGTGCTTTCTTTTCATGTTACACCATAGGTTCAGAGACACGACCTCCAAACCAGCAGTAGCAGTAGCATTTCCAGTCGTAGAGATTCAGTGAGTCCTCTTCATTTGAGGACAATATGATTTGATTTATTCATTATTATTTTAGCTAGTTATCAGTTTACAGAGTTAGTTGGAGATATGTTCCTTTAATTCCTTAATCAGGCAGTACTTAGAGGCTTTCAGAGTTAGTATTTAGACTTATGTTCAGATTTGATTCAGTTTTCAGTTGTTTTGGGTATCTTTCACCCATATGGATATTATGTTTTGACAGATTCTTTATTCAATTGAACCTTATGGCCTACATGTTCATGTTTTCTGCAATATTACGTTATATATGTAGTGTATAGGTACAGATATCAGTCATGAGTTAGATTGTGGTCCCTCGGGGTCATAAGCACCATGTAGCATTCTGGTTTAGAAAAAATCAGGGTGTTACAAACTTGGTATCAAAGCCTAACATTCAATAGAGTCCTAGGAAGTCTGAAAGCCGCATCTAGTAGAGTCTTGTACATGGGTGTGTTGCGCGCCACATTTATGTACAGGAGGCTATGAGATATTTTAGGAATAGTTCCTTTTCTTTAGTATTCATGTCATACTAGTAAGCATAATTTCAAGTCAGTCTCTCAGTCTAATCCACTCTTCTTTTATTTCAGAAACATGTCTCCAAAGAAAAGAAATCAGTCAGCTCCTCAGCCCAAAAATCCTTTGGGCGAACATGTTTCTCATCCGGAGTTTAGGACCACATTTACCGCTCTTGCTCAGTTTGTAGCTGCCCATAATAAATGACCAGCAGTCATTCTGGCTAAACCAATGGCTAATTCAACAACAGCTAGGATTTGGGACTTCACCCGAATGAACCCTCCATCCTTCTTTGGGTGTAAGCCAGACGAGAATCCTCAGAAATCCATTGACCAAGTCCAGAAGGTCATTGATATCATGGGAGTCACTTCTTCTCAGAGTGTTGAGTTAGCCGCATACCAATTGCAGGATATCGCTTACACTTGGTACAAGCAGTGGTTAGCAAAAAGGTTAGAGGATGCAGGTCCTGTTGAGTGGGAAGAATTTGTCACGGCTTTCTTAGATAGATTCTTTCCCCAAGAGCTGAGAGAGGCCAAAGTTCTTGAGTTCATCAATCTCATGTAGGGAACTATGATAGTTAGAGAGTATTCTCTTATATTTACTCAACTATCCAGATATGCCCCTCATATGATTTCAGAAAACAGGGCTAAGATGAGCAAGTTCATGTCAGGGGTGAATGATTGCGTGGTAAATGTGTGTAGGTCTGCGATGCTGAACAGTGATATGACTTTAGCCAGGCTCATGACCTATGCTCAACAGATAGAGGAACAGAAGGTTAAGACTAGGGAGAGGCAGAACAAGAGAGCAAGAGCAGGCAGTTTCAATTTTGCTCAGCCCAAATCAGAAGGAGGAAATCGTTCACAGTTTCATCCTAAGTCAGCAGTTCCAGCCCCTTCTTCCGCTAGTACCCCAGTGCCAAAATTCAGGGATGGCAACAGAGACAGAGCACCAGGATCTAAATCTTAGGGCAGTGTTAGCAGTGCCCGAACAAACCCCCTTTGTTAGACTTGAGGTAAGAACCATAAGGGTATTTGTAGAGCTGGTAGTGATGTCTGTTTGGTTGTGGTAATCTAGGCCACAGGATTAGGAAGTGTCCTCAACCAGGACCTCATGGTCAGAAGAATCATTCCACAACTCAGTCCGATCGCCCGAACCAGCAGGGCGCCACTTCCAGTGCTACTAGTGGGCAATGCCCAGATAGAATCTATGCTCTTCAAACCCGACAGGATCAGGAAAATTCTCCTGATGTCATTATTGGTACATTACAAATTTTCCATGTTCATGTTTATGCTTTGCTAGACCCAGGAGCATCCTTGTCTTTTATCACTCCATACATAGCAGGCAATTTTGGAATCAATCCTGAAATTTTAGCAGAGCCCTTTTTAATCTCTACCCCAGTGGGTAAAACCATCATAGCTCGGTGGGTATACGGGAACTGCCCGATTGTGATATTTTAGAAATCCACATCAGCAGATTTAGTCGAGTTAGAGATAACTGATTTTGATGTCATTCTCGGCATGAATTGGCTTCAGTCCTGCTATGCCATAGTCGACTACAAAAATAGGATAGTTCAACTTTAGTTCCCGAATGAGCCCGTCCTAGAGTGAAAGGGTAGCACTTCGTCTTATAGGGGTCAGCATGTTTCCTACCTTCGGGCAAGGAAAATAATTTCTAAGGGGTGTGTGTATCATCTCGTACATGTTAAGGATTCCAGTTTCGAATCTCCCAGTCTCAAATCAGTCCCAGTGGTTAATGAATATTCACATATTTTTCCCAAAGATGTTCCAGGCATTCCTCCCGAAAGGAAAATAGACTTCGGCATAGACCTTCTCCTAGATACTCAGCCTATTTCTATTCTGCCCTACAGAATGGCACCAGCAGAACTCAAGGGACTGCAAGATCAGTTGAAGGATCTTTTAGATAAGGGACTCATCTGGCCCAGTGTATCCCTATGGGGTCCGCCAATCTTATTCGTGCGCAAGAAAAATGGTTGTCTCAGAATGTGTATTGATTACCGTCAGCTCAACAACGTCACAGTCAAGAACAGGTATCCGCTACCTAGGATAGATGACTTGTTTGACCAACGTCCTCCAAGATAGACCTTAGATCAGGGAGTTAGAGAATGTGACATCCCGAAGACAGTTTTTCGTACTCGGTATGGTCACTTTGAATTTCTAGTCATGTCCTTTGGTCTTACCAATGCCCTTGCAGCTTTCATGGACTTGATGAATCGGATGTTCAAGAAGTACTTGGACACATTCATCATAGTCTTCATAGATGATATTCTGGTCTATTCTCGCACAGAGCGTGATCATTCAGACCATCTCATAATTATTCTTCAGACTCTTAAGGATCACCAGTTGTTCGCCAAGTTCAGTAAGTGCAAATTTTGACTAAGATCAGTAGCATTCCTTAGCCACATTATTTTTGGTGATGGCATTAGAGTAGATCCTCAGAAAACTAAAGCGGTAAGAAACTGGCCTCGCCCTGTCTCTCCATCAGATATCAGGAGTTTCTTGGGTTTGGCTGGCTATTACCTACGATTTGTCAGGGGATTTTCTTCTATTGCATCTCCTATGTCCAGATTGACTTAGAAGAAGGTCAAGTTTCAGTGGTCAGAACCTTGCGAGAAGAGTTTTCAGGAGTTGAAGACACGACTGACCTCAGCTTCAGTTTTAGCACTTCCCGATGGTTCCGATGGATTCGTAGTATATTATGATGCATCCAGAGTAGGTTTAGGTTGTGTCCTCATGCAGCATGGTAGAGTCATAGACTACGCCTCCGAACAATTAAGGCCCCATAAGAAGAATTATCCTACTCATGACCTTATGTTAGCAACAATTCTCTTTGCCTTAAAGATATGGAGGCATTATCTATACGGTGTTCATGTAGAAATCTTCACAGATCATAAGATCCTTCAGTATGCCTTTTCCCAGGAAGATCTTAATCTTCGTCATAGAAGGTGATTAGAGCTCTTGAAGGATTATGACATGAGTGTCCTTTATCATCCTGGCAAGGCCAATGTAGTGGTCGACGCACTCAATAGACTGTTCATGGGTAGTGTTTCCCATATTGAGGATAGTAAGAAGAAATTAGCTCAGGAGATTCATCAGCTTGCAAGACTAAGCATTCGATTAGTCGACTCTTCAGAGGGTGGTGTATGTGTTCAGAGTAGTTCAGAGTCATCTCTAGTTTTCGAGGTAAAAGAGAAGCAAGACAGGGATCCTAGCCTTGTCAAGTTAAAAGAGTCAGTTCAGAGTCAGGAAATAGAGGTTTTCTCCCAAGGGGGAGATACTGAACTTTATTGCCAGGGTCGTCTGTGTGTTCCCGGTGTAGATGACTTGAGGCAGCAAATTCTTACAGAAGCACGTGGTGCGCGATACTCTATTTATCCAGGGGCCACTAAGATGTACCGCGACTTGTGGGAGATCTATTAGTGGAGTGGGATAAAGAGGGACATTGCAGAGTTTGTGGCTAAGTGCTCTACATGTCAACAGGTTAAGATAGAACATCAGAAACCTAGTGGTTCCATGTCAGAGTTCACTATTCCTACATGGAAGTGGGAAGAAGTGAACATGGACTTCATGACGGGTTTGCCTAGAACACACCATCAGTATGATTCAGTTTGGGTCATTGTAGATAGAATGACCAAGTGAGCTCATTTCCTTCCAGTTCGTACCTCTTACTTAGTCGAGGATTATACCAAACTCTATATCAGGGAGTTGGTTAGATTATACGGTATTCCACTATCTATCATCTCAGACAGAGGTACCCAGTTCACCTCTCACTTCTGGAAAGTATTCCAAAAGGGTTTTCATAGCCAAGTTCATCTCAGTACAGTGTTTCATCCTCAGACAGATGGTCAAGCAGAAAGGACCATTCAGACTCTAGAAGATATGCTAACGGCATGTGCAATTGATTTTAAAGAAAGCTGGGATGACCACTTACCTTTGATTGAGTTCGCATACAATAACAGCTATCACTTCAGTATTCAGATGGCTTCATTCGAAGCTCTCTATGGTAGGAGATGTAGGTCTCCGATCGGTTGGTTCGAAGTTAGTGAGACCGCATTCATAGGTCCTGACTTAGTATTTGATGCCTTAGAGAAAGTTCGTTGATCAGAGAAAGACTTCGGGCTTCTCAGAGCCGACAGAAGTCTTCTGTGGATGTTCGTAGAAAGGATCTTAAATTTGAGGTCGATGACTATGTCTATCTCAAGATATCTCCCATGAAGGGAGTGAAGAGATTCAGCAAGAAGGGAAAGCTCAATCTCAGTCCCCGATATGTCGGTCCCTTTAGGATTCTCAGTCGCTTCGACAAGGTAGCCTATGAGCTCGAATTGCCTTTAGATCTAGCCTCAGTTCATCCAGTCTTCCATGTCTCTTTGCTCAAGAAGTGCATAGGTGACCCAGCAGTTCTAGTCCCTATTCAGAGCGTTGACATTTAAAATAGCCTCTCTTATGAAGAGATTCCAGTTAAAATCCTCGACTATCAGACTCGTAGGCTAAGGAACAAAGAAGTCCCTCTAGTCAAGGTTTTTTAGCGGAATCAGTCCATGGAGGGAGCTACTTGGGAAGAAGAAGCAAACATGCGAACCAAGTACCCTCATTTTTTCTCCGCTAATTCAGGCTTAGCTTGAGGTAACCATTTTCCTTAATCTTATTCAGTTACATGTTCAAAATTCCAGTATAAAATTGGTATCAAGTATCAGTGCATAGCTTATCATGCATTCATGAGTTTAGCTTATCAGTTATGCATGTTTACTTGGGCTATATTCAGTTTAGAATTCAATTCAGTACTAAAATCATGTGCCAGTTAAGCATGATCAGTGTGTGCGCCACTTTATCTTTTCTTCCC
Source organism: Capsicum annuum (assembly GCF_002878395.1). Classification (NCBI taxonomy): domain Eukaryota; kingdom Viridiplantae; phylum Streptophyta; class Magnoliopsida; order Solanales; family Solanaceae; genus Capsicum; species Capsicum annuum. Next base: position 90,347,046 of record NC_061118.1, on the reverse strand, counting down.
TCTCAAGCAGTCATCATTCGAGGACGAATGTTTTCAAGGGGGAGATATTTTAATACCCCAAAAAATCCAAACCAATATTAGAAACATTTACCAAGCTCATGCATAGTACATCATGGTTGTTTTATAGTTTTATGAGTAGGTTAGATGTATATTAAGGCTTCAAATAACTCCCAGCTGTCAGACGAATCAAAACATTCCTCACCGATCGAATTCTTGAGAAAGATATTGCCATAGTCAGATTCAAATGAGCATATCTCTCATTATACTTGGAATTTTTGTGCTCATAACCTATCAAAAGATAGATAATTTAATTATCTTTCCAAATATACCAATTTTGCCTAAATTCGATATCGGAGCAAAGAGTTATTCCTATTTTACTCCAGTATTTCAGGCTGGAAAAAGTGTGACGACATTCGTGGTAGCTTACCACATTTGTGACGTCCAATCACGAAGGTCATCAGCCTTAGGCAGAAACCAGCTCTTAAGTGATGACATTCGTGGTAGCTTACCATATTTGTGAAACCCTATCACGAAGGTCGTCAGCCTCAGGTAGAAACCAACTCCTAAGTGATGACATTCGTAGTAGCTTACCACATTTGTGACGTCTTGTCATAAATATTGTCATCCTTAGGCAGAAACCAGCTCCTAAGTGACGAAATTCATGGTAGCTAACCACATTTGTGACACCTTGTCACAAATGTCGTCAGACTTAGGCAGAAACTATCAATTCCAGCTCCTGTGTGACGATATTTTTGACGGCTTACCACATTTTTGACGCCTTGTCACAAATGTCGTCAGCTATGATTTTCAGCTACTGGAAATTTATTTCATAAGGGTATTTTGGTCTTTTTCATTATCTTCCACGACTTATAACCCTAAAGAGGTGTAATTTTTCTCATTTTTTCTTCAGTTAAGCATCTTAAAATCCCTCTCTTACACTCTCAACCACAAGATTAGGGTTTTCTCCCAAGATCATCTCCTCAAGAGAAAGCCTAAGGAATTTTTCAAGAACCTTCAGAAACATTAGATCTCTTTCAAGATTCAATCACTAAGGTATGCGTAGTGTTCATCTATGGATCCAATTTGTTCATAGAGCTCAAGAACCATGTTTTAAATATTGTTTTGTAAACTTTTTTTGTGGTGATATGAGTATGTGCATGTTGACGATTGTTGTTTAAGTTTCAATGTGATGTCTAAAGGTGTTTTCATGGAATATATATGTTTGTTAATTGAAAACCATGAACTTTAGGTGGTTTAATATGGTGAAAGTATGAAATCCACCTATGCCTAAAAGAATGCATGCAAGGTGTTTGATAAAATGCTTAGGATGCTAGAAATTCATGTTTGTATGGTTCTATGATGTCTAAATGACAAGTTCATGTTAGCTATATACTTTAATATGAATTCCATGATTTTCATGTGTTGCTATTGTGGTGGTATGAAGCATGCAAGATAATGGAGATATACAATATGTACACAAAATAAATCCATGCATTCCCTACAATGTTTAAGATATTGAATAACTATATGAAATATGATATCCCCTACTTATGATATTATGAATTGTGGACTCAAATCTTGTGATCAAGTCATATCATGTGTGTCAGTTTCCTTCTATCGAGTCCTGGGGGTATTCGTACCCGAAAAACATAGTTGTGTGCCTAGAGCCATGTCATGTTATCACGATAATCTTAGTCAAGCAATAATCTATAGAACTCAGTCAGTCATGTGACTCAGGAAAACCTCAGAAATCTCATGATCTCAGTTAACTCTCAGATAATAGTACTACTCCATCAGTCAACGAAAGTCAGTTAATCTGTCCATGTATAGTCAGTTGAATCATGTTTAATCTCCTCAGATGGGAGTAGAAGTTAGCACCGAGTGAAACCAAGGATGGGGACTCACCTACCAGTTTTAGGGTGTGTTTCTTAGCAATCATCCTTGTGTTCCAGAACTACGTAGCCAGCGTAGGTTGAGATATCTTAGCCTGTTAGATTAGGGTTGATGAGGTGGCTTAACCTATCAGTTTAGGGTCCCACCATTTTCACTTTGAGTACCTGCCAGATAAGGGTCACTCACAACTGTCCTTACCAGTGGTGCAGTATTGACACCCCTCCATTCGAAGCCAGAGATTGGACCCCAGCTTAGCCGTAATGGTATACATGAGGCATGTCGGTTAAAAAACTACCTCCCACAGTTTCAGTATCAGTCTCAGTAAAAGAACTCAGGCAGTTCTTCAGATATCAGTATACCAGGACTGTTAGATACAGTCAAATTTAGTTATAGCACGAAACTCAGGGAGTTCTACCAGATTCAAGACTGTCAGACACAGTCGCTCATGTTATCAGAACTACAGTTCCAGTCATGTATTAGCATACAAATTTAGCTACCACATACTCACGATCTTAGTTATTATATATGTATGTTTGTACTCTTACATTCATATCAGTCAGTCAATTAGCATTATTCATGCATGTAAACCCTTTGCATTAGCTTACTTCACTCGTATACTCAGTACTCCAGCTGTACTGATGTATTTGCGCTATGGTGCTTTCTTTTTATGTTACACCATAGGTTCAGAGACACAAGCTCCAGACCAGCAGTAGCAGTAGAATTTCCAGTTGCAGAGATTCAGTGAGTCCTCTTCATTCGAGGACAATATGATTTGATTTATTCATTATTATTTAAGCCAGTTATCAGTTTACGGATTTAGTTGGAGACATGTTCCTTCAACTCCTTATTCAGATAGTACTTATAGTCTTTCAGAGTCAATATTCAGACTTATGTTCAGATTTGATTCAGTTTTCAGTTATTTTGGGTATCTTTCACCCATATGGATTTTATGTTTTGACAGATTCTTTATTCAGTTGAACCTTATGGCGTACACGTTTATGTTTTCTGCATTATTACATTATATATATAGTGTACAGGTACAAATATCAATCATGGGTTAGCTTTTAATCCCTCGGGGTCATAAGCACCGTGCAGCATTCCGGTTCAGAAAAAATTGGGGAGTTACAACCTTATTTACTATAGTTTTCTTGGTTAGTAAGTTTTAGGGTTTGTATATAATTTTGGCTACAGCATTCAATAAACCACGGAAGAAAGCAACAATAACTTCTGCAAATTCTTTCATGCTATCAAGAGCCATAAACTCCCCCAAAAAATTGGGAGATGTTTGGCGACGATAAAAATAAAAACAATGACAAAGACAGTGGATCAAGAAGTTGCAGAACTCCTATGTACAATTCGACATCTTTGTATTTCTTGCTTTCGGCAGATCACACGGGAATATGCATAACTCCCATGGTTATGAAGGGCGACAACTATGATGAATGGGCTAAGGCTATGAAAAACGCTTTTAGATCCAAAAACAAATTGGGTTTTATCAATGGACTAATTACACAATCCAAGGAAGAAGGATTTGAACTTGATGATTGGTATGTTGTTAATTCGACATTGGTTGCTTGGGACTTTAACACCATAGATCCGCCACTTCTTTTGACGTTTTCTTATATGGAAATCATTAAAGAATTGTGGAAAATTTGAATCTTGCAAGCAAGTAGGCTACACAAACCGTTGCATTCGCCATTTACATCTTGCAAGCAAGCAGGACAAACCGTTGCTGCCTACCATGGTAAACTAAAAATCAAGTGGGAAGAACTTCTAGGCTACCCAAAAAATCAATATGCATATGCATTGGGTGTACTTTTGGGGTAGCGAAGGAATTTGTAAAAGAACGAGAAAAAGAGAAAGTTCATCAATTCTTGATGGGGCTTGTTCCAACATATGAGCACAGAACTTCTGCTCACGTTAAATAGAGCTTATGCCATGATTATACAAGAGGAGCAACATCAGAACGTTGCTTGAGCTAAGGAGGATCAGATGTAGCCTTTGCTATACAATCTTTATCTCCTGCTCGCAGCAACTGTAGTGACGTATTATCTAATGACTCGGATAAACCACCATGTGCTAATTGTGGGAAATTTGGACATGAAATAAAAAATAGGCCAAACCCATCGGTGGCTCCCTAAACTTGGCATGATCTTTCCCTTAGGCACCCCAAGTGGATGTTGTTCACTTTTGACACCTCAAGTAGCATACGCGGATGTTATTTTGACACATTTTGCTGAATTAGTAATATTATACCGTGTGAGTGTATTACACGTGCCGATGATGTGTAAAGTGACTAATAATATCATGACATTTGTCATTTTTCTCCAAATTAAATGTTACATATCTATTTTTAATTAAAAAAAACAATCAAATATCGCCACTTGGAGATTTTTAACTTGAATAATTATAAAAAAAATTATAAAATTTAATTTCCCCCACCCTAACAATCGTCATCGTATTTTTCAGCCCCTCCATCCCTTCACCACCTGCCCGCTCCCCCCTCTCTTCCCATTCATCTTCTCCAACCCACCCACCCCCTTCACCACCTACCCGCTCTCTCACCCCTTAATTTCATGTTTTCTATCACCAATAAACTTTCATAATCAGTTAGTGTTTAAAAGTTACCCTTTTGTTCTTCTCCTTCTCCTCCATTTTTTAAGTCTCCTTCATATTTGTTTTGTCATTTATCTGAAATTTGAAAAGCTATTAACTGAACATTGGCCTCCTCAATCATCAAATGATTGGAATTTGGGAAGCTTTTAATGCAGATTTACTTTTCTGGAAAATTCAACTTCCATTAATGGAGGTTAAACTTAAAAAGGCAAGGTAAAGTATGAAAAAAAGAGTAATCTTCCGGTGGTTTTATAAAGAAGAAGTTGCTAATGGTAGTTTTGGTGGTTTTATTGAAGAGAGAAACCATTAATATCAAAAATTGAAATTAATGGCGAAGAAAATGAATTCTTCAACAATGAAAGTTTGTGAAGGAAAAAAATGGTGGAAAAGGGAGAAAGAATAAGAAAATATTTGTTGTGTTTGGCCTGTTCTATTTTTAATTAATTGTTGACATTTTTTTGGGGTGTTAATGATGTCATTGATTAATGGAAGGAGTATTATTTGGTGTTTATGATGTGTATTGTTGTTATAAATATGTTCATGGAGTGAGTATTTTGTTAATAGAGTAAAATTTTGTTATCATTCTTGAAAAGTTCAACCTCCATTAACCTCCATTAATGGAAGCTAAAGAAAGTTGTGTGGAGAAGACAACTCAAAAATTACAAAAATACCCTTAAAAAATTATGAAAATACCCCTGAAATGCGTCCAAAAGCAAGTGTAATACACTCTCCTTGCTGAATCAGCAAAAGGTGCCAAAATGATAATTTATAGCTACTTGAGGTGTCAAAAGTGAACAACGTCCACTTGAGGTGCCTAAGTGAAAGATCGTGCCAAGTTTAGGGGGTCGCCGATGGGTTTGGCCAAAAAAATATTTTTTGTTAATCGGGTATATTGAATGATGGGGTACAAGACGAGGAAAAGGAAGGACTACTGGACGTGGTTGTGGTGGATAATCTGAAAACTCTGGTAATTTTGGACATGGTGGCACTGGACATAGGATTGCATCAGTTGCCAATATCGCGCAAGCAATCGTAACAAATGGTAAGATAGAGCCAAATGTGAATGCTTAGACAGGGTTATCTAATGACAAATGAAGTGCACTACAATCTATGTTTAATTTCTACAATTGCACTACTGGGTGTGGAATTGCCGCAGTTGCCAATGTTGCACAAACAATCAGATCAAATGATAAGGCGAAGGTAGATGTGAATGTTTAGATGGGGTTTTCTAATGACCAACGGAGTGAGCTTTTATCTATGCTTAATTTCCACAATAAGAACCATGAAAAATTGACAGGTAAAGTTCTTGAAATTTGCTAGATTGTCGACATAGGGGCATTTCACCATATGAGTGGAGATGCTCTATTATTAAATGACTTATGCAATATGCCACCATACTTGGTCAACCTTTCAAATGGTTCAATGACTGTTGCTTCAAAGACGGGAACTGTTAAACTCATAAATAATATGAAACTGCATCATGTTCTTTATGTACCTCAGTTAAAATGCAATTTAATTTTTATTTTTAAGCTTACGATTGAAAATAATTGTTTACTCATATTTTCCAAGAAGCTTTGTGTGATACAGGACCAGACTTTGAGGACAGTGACTGGTGAGATTGGGTATATTATTTAGAGGCACAATCACAAGCAAAAACAAATAACAGCCATAAGATGGACAATTTGATTTATGGCATCATCGACTTGGTCATCTCTCCGATAAGATAGTTTTTCTTCTTCCTAGAATTAGTAATTGTAATAGAGTATATGAATTAGGTAGTGTTTGTTTAAGAGCAAAATCGACACGAGAAATTTTTTCTTATATTATGAATAAAAGTGTTGATTTATTTGAATTAAGTCATTGTGATGTGTGGGGCCCTTATCGAGTTCCTTC